>NW_025976614.1:0-7344 GCF_021869965.1 Rhincodon typus | reverse complement strand
TGCTGCCTATCACTAATAAGACCATTTTCTTCCAAATGTAAATAGATTCTATCCCTCAGTAATTCTCCTGCAGCTTCCCCACCACTGACGTCAGGCTTACCGGTCTATAATTACCTGGATTATCCTTGCTACCCTTCTTAAACAAGGGGACAACATGAGCAATTCTCCAGTCCTCCGGGACCTCACCCGTGCTCAAGGATACTGCAAAGATATCTGTTAAAGCCCCAGCTATTTCCTTTCTCGCTTCCCTCAGAAACCTGGGATAGATCCCATCCGGACCTGGGGACTTGTCCACCCTAATGCCTTTTAGAATACCCAACACTTTCCCCCCTCCTTATGCTGACTTGACCTAGAGTAATCAAACATCTATCCCTAACCTCAACATCCGTCATGTCCCTCTCCTCGGTGAATACCAACACAAAGTACTCATTAAGAATCTCACTCATATTCTCTGACTCCTCGCATAACTTCCCTCCTTTGTCCTTGAGTGGGCGAACCCTTTCTCTAGTTCCCCTCTTGCTCCTTATGTACGAATAAAAGGCTTTGGGATTTTCCTTAACCGTGTTTGCTAAAGATATTTCATGACCCCTTTTAGCCCTCTTAATTCCTCATTTCAGATCGGTCCTACTTTCCCGATATTCTTCCAAGGCTTCGTCTGTTTTCAGTCGCCTGGACCTTATGTATGCTTCCTTTTTCCTCTTTGCTAGTCTCACAATTTCACCTGTCATCCATGGTTCCCTAATCTTGCCCTTTCTATCCCTCATTTTCACAGGGACATGTCTGTCCTGCACTCTAATCAACCTCTCTTTAAAAGCCTCCCACATATCAAATGTGGATTTACCCTCAAACAGCTGCTCCCAATCCACATTCCCCAGCTCCTGCCAAATTTTGCTATAGTTGGCCTTCCCACAATTTAGCACTCTTCCTTCAGGACCACTCTCGTCTTTGTCCATCAGTATTCTAAAACTTAGGGAATTGTGATCACTATTCCCAAAGTAATCCCCTACTGAAACTTCAACCACCTGGCCGGGCTCATTCCCCATCACCAGGTCCAGTATGGCCCCTTCCCGAGTTGGACTATTTATATACTGCTCTAGAACACCCTCCTGGATGCTCCTTACAAATTCTGCTCCATTGAAACCCCTAACACTAAGTGAATCCCAGTCAATGTTGGGAAAATTAAAATCTCCCATTACCACCACCCTGTTGCTCCTACATCTTTCCATAATCAGTCTCCATATTTGTACCTCTATCTCATGCTCACTGTTGGGAGGCCTGTAGTACAGCCCCAACATTGTTACCGCACCCTTCCTATTTCTGAGCTCTGCCCATATTGCCTCACTGCTCGAGTTCTCCATAGTGCTCTCCTTCAGCACAGCTGTGATATCCTCTTTGACCAGTAATGCAACTCCTCCACCCTTTTACCTCCCTCTCTATCCTGCCTGAAGCATCTATATCCTGGGATATTTAGTTGCCAATCTTGCCCTTCCCTTAACCAAGTCTCAGTAATAGCAATAACATCATACTCCCAGGTACTAATCCAATGCCTAAGTTCATCTGCCTTACCTACTACACTTCTTGCATTAAAACAAATGCACCTCAGACCACCTGTCCCTTTGCGTTCATCATCGGCTTTCTGCCTACTCTTCCCCTTCGTCACACTGCCTTCATTACCTCGTTCCTTACAGGCTTTAGTTACTAACTCCTTACTGTCCACTAACCTCCTCATTTGGTTCCCATCCCCCTGCCACATTAATTTAAACCCTCCCCAACAGCATTAGCAAAAGCCCCCCCTCGGACATTGGTTCCAGTCCTGCCCAGGTATAGACCGTCCAATTTGTAATAGTCCCACCTCCCCCAGAACCAATCCCAATGTCCCAAAAATCTGAACCCCTCCCTCCTGCACTACCTCTCAAGCCACTCATTTATCCTGCCTATTCTTTCATTTCTACTCTGACTAGCGCGTGGCACTGGTAGCAATCCTGAGATTACTACCTCTGAGGTCCTACTTTTTAACTTGGCTCCTAACTCCCTAAATTTTGCTTGTCGGACCTCATCCCGTTTATTACCTATATCAC
This sequence comes from Rhincodon typus, assembly GCF_021869965.1. NCBI lineage: Eukaryota > Metazoa > Chordata > Chondrichthyes > Orectolobiformes > Rhincodontidae > Rhincodon > Rhincodon typus. The sequence continues at coordinate 5,266 of NW_025976614.1, read as the reverse complement.
TGGTGCCTATATGCACCACGACAGCTGGCTGTTCACCCTCCCCCTTCAGAATGTCCTGCAGTTGATCTGAGACTTCTCTGACCCGTGCACCTGGGATGCAACATACCATTCGGGAGTCTCGTTTTTGACCACAGAACCGCCTATCTACTCCCCTTACAATCGAATCCCCTATGATTATCGCCCTTCCGCTCTTTTTCCCGCCCTTCTGTACAGCAGAGCCAGCCACGGTGCCATGAACCTGGCTACTGCTGCCTTCCCCTGATGAGCCATCTCCCCCAACAGTATCCAAAACGGTATACCTGTTTTGGAGGGCGATGACCGCAGGGAACAACTTGCACTGCCTTCCTGCTTTTTCTCTGCCTTTTGGTCACCCCTTCCCTTTCTCCCTCAGCAATCCTAATCTACTGTGTGACCAATTTGGTAAACGTGCTATCCACGACTTCCTCAGCATCGCGGATGTTCCAAAGTGAGTCCATCCGCAGCTCCAGAGCCGTCATGCAGTCTGAGAAGAGCTGCAACTGGACATACTTCCTGCACGTGTTGGAGTCAGGGACATCAGCCACGTCCCTGAGTTCCCACATTGAGCAAGAGGAGCATAACAGGGATCTGGTATCTCCTGCCAAATTTTACTCTTAAGCTTAACTTAGTCCTACTATCATATCAAATAATAGATAAGTGAAATGAAAAAATTTTTACCAAATCACTCTCCTTACCAGCACACGATAAAACAAAAAGAAAAACACTTACCATATCAACACAACAGAGTCTTTTTTGGTCAGAGGATGAGGGTGGTTGGGAGACACTACCCGTGTAGTGATCGTTGGAGTCTGGTCGTCAGTTCCGATGTGTTCCTGATGTAAGGGAGCGTGATTAGTGTGTCAAACATGACATGCAATGTTGTGAAGTTTGAAAGGGCCCCTCCTCTAGTTGGACTATCCACACATGGCTTCAAGAAACCCTCTTCGATTCACTTAACAAGTTCTGTCCCGTCTAAGCCTGAAGCTTTCTTTTGGACAGGGATGTTTAAGCTTTTTTTTTGAGAATGATTGCTGGTTTCTCAGTCCCTGAGCTCTCATTCAATTGAAGTTGCCCAATGAGCAGGAGTGGGATTTGAACCTGTAACACCCCAGAGCATTAACATGGACTCCTGACTGCCTGTTCAGTGATGTTCCCGGGGGAAAGGATTGTGTCTGATCCCAGTTTGGTGATTGGTTCTCGTGTGCGGGGCCATGTATGAGGCTGAGGTGTCCAATGGTGCGCCTGTTCAGCTCGTTGTCTAATGGTGCCTGTTGTGTTTTCTGCAGGATCACTGTCTCTACCATGGACATGTCAGCGGGTATCCGCATTCCTGGCTCACCCTGACACTCTTCTATGGTCTCAGGTAAGGATCCCATTCCCCTTCATCAATCAGCTGCCTTGGTCAACCGGGAATAGTGCCAGCGTTGGCCAATCAGCTGACACACTGATTGGTTTAGACATGAAACAAGGCGGTGTGATTATGTCAGATCAAATTTGATGGTCTGTGTGAGTGGGAAAGTTTGAAGGGAGGTTATTGCAGAGGGTCAGACATTGGAGGTCCTCTGGAATTGGGAATTTAGGGTCTGACGATGACTATGAAACCATTGGAAAAACTAGTTGGCTTAGTAATCCCTCCTTTAGGGAAGGAAACTGCCATCCTTACCTGGTCTGGCCAACATGTGACTCCAGACCCACAGCAATGTGGTTGATTCTTAACTACCCTCTGGGCAATTAGGGATGGGCAATAAATGCTGCCGAGCCAGCGATGCCCTCATCCCGTGAACAAATTTAAAAACAGGCCAGTTGGGAGAAAAGGAGAGGGTGCAGGGTCAGGTACCAGTGGTCAGCCTGGGGCTTGGTGGGCTTACTCGATGGGATTAGTGGTCAGTAGAGGTCAGGTTGTGGTCAGCGCACAGGGTGGGTGTCAGTCGGCAGTGTCAGGGACCAGTTGGGATCATTGGGCAAGGTTGAGGCTCAGGGACCTGGTTGGATAGCTTCTCGTTGCTGATTGGGGGTTGTTTTTGGGCAGAGGACAGTGTCTGAGAAACAGTTTGGGAGATTCCTATTGGTCATTTAACATTGAACTAGGTCTGATAAATGTGAGGTGACACAATTTGGAAGAAAGAACAAGACAAGAGAGTACGCAATGAATGGCAGGACACCAAGGAGCTCAAAGGAACAGTGGGATCTTGGGGTGCTTGTCCATATGATGATATAACCATGGGAACAGGAGGAGGCCATTCAGCCCCTCCCACCCACTGCAATCTTCAACAGGATCATGGCTGATCTGACATTCCTCACATCCACTTACTGTCACTTTCAAATCTGGTCGCCCTGCTACAGGAAGGATGTTGTGAAACTTGAAAAGGTTCTGAAAAGATTTACAAGGATATTGCCAGGGTTGGAGGGTTTGAGCTATAGGGATAGGCTGGGGCTATTTTCCCTGGAGCGTCGGAGGTTGAGAGGCGACCTTGTCGAAGTTTATAAAATCAAGAGAGTCAACACGAGGAGAGGCCACTTTGGATTTGGTGCTTGGCAATGAACCAGGCCAAGTGTTAGACCAGTTGGTAGGAGAGCATTTTGGTGGTAGCGATCATAACTCTGTTAGTTTTACAATAGTCATGGAAAAGGATAGGTACATACAGCAGGGTAAGGTTTATAACTGGGGGAAGGGTAATTACAATTCTGTTAGGCAAGAACTGGGTAACATAAATTGGGAACAGATGCTCTCAGGGAAGAGCACCACAGAAATGTGGAGATTGTTTAAGGAATGCATACTGCATGTGCTCGATATGTTTGTCCCTAGCAGGCAGGGAAGATGCGGTCAAGTGAGGGAGCCGTGGTTCTCAAGAGAGGTCGAACGACTAGTTAAGAGGAAGAAGGAGGCTGATAAAAGGTTTAGGAAACAAGGATCGTAAAAGGCTCTAGAGGGATACAAGTTATCCAGGAAGGAGCTGAAGAAAGAGCTTAGGAGAGAAATAAGGGGGCATGAGAAAACCTTGGCAGATAGGATCAAGGAAAATTCCAAGGCTTTTTACACATACGTAAGGAATAAGAGAATGACCAGAGAAAGGGTAGGGCCAGTCAAGGATTGTAAAGGGAATTTGTGCACGGAGCCTAAAGCGATAGGAGAGGTCCTTAACGAATACTTTTCCTCAGTATTCACAACTGAGGGGGACCTAGTTGTAGGGGAGGACAGTGTGAAACAGCCTGGTAGGCTCGAGGAGGTTGATGTTAGTAAGGAAGATGTGCTAGGAATTTTGAGGAAGTTGAAGATAGATAAGTCCCCCAAGCCTGATGGGATTTATCCAAGGATTCTATGGGAAGTGAGGAAAGAGACTGCAGGGACTGTGGCAATGATCTTTTCGTCCTCACCATGCACAGGTATCGTGCCGGAAAATTGGAGAGTGGCAAACGCCATTCCCTTGTTCAAAAAAGGGAATAGGGATAATCCTGGAAATTACAGGCCAGTTAGTCTTACGTCAGTGGTGGGCAAATTATTGGAAAGGGCTCTGAGAGACAGGATTTATGATCACTTGGAAAGGCACAGTTTGATTCATGATAGTCAGCAGGGATTTGTGAGGGGTAGATCATGCCTCACAAACCTTACTGAATTCTTTGAAGAGGTGACCAAACACGTGGATGAAGGTAGAGCAGTGGATGTGGTATACATGGATTTAAGTACGGCGTGTGATAAGCTTCCCCATGGTAGGCTCATGCAGAAGGTAAGGAGGCATAGGATAGGGGGAAATGTGGCAGATTGGATTCAGAATTGGCTGACCCTTAGAAGACAAAGGATGGTAGTGGATGGAAAATATTCAACATGGTGCTCAGTTACGAGTGGTCAATCTTGGGGTTCATGTCCACAGTTTCCTGAAAGCTGCCACCCAGGTGGATAGAGTTGTTAAGAAGGCGTATGGTGTGTTAGCTTTCATTAATAGAGGGATTGAGTTCAAGAGCCGTGAAGTTATGCTCCAGCTATACAAAAGCCTGGTTCGGCCACATCTGGAGTATTGTGTCTAGTTCTGGTCACCTCATTACAGGAAAGATGTGGAGGCGTTGGAAAAGGTGCAGAGGAGATTTACCAGGATGTTGCCTGGAATGGAGGGAAGGTCTTACGAGGAAAGGTTGAGAGAGCTAGGGCTTTTCTCTTTAGATCGACGAAGGATGAGAGGTGACTTGATAGAGGTGTACAAAATGATCAGAGGTATAGATAGAGTGGATAGCCAGAGACATTTCCTAGGGTGGAGGTAGCTTTTACGAGGGGGCATAGTTTTAAAGTGAGTGGAGGTAGATACCGGGGAGACGTCAGAGGTAGGTTCTTTACTCAGAGAGTGGTCAGGGCATGGAATGCATTGCTGGAGAGGGTAGTGGAGTCGGCCTCATGAGGGGCATTTAAGCGGCTATTAGATAGGCATATGGATGATAGTATAAGGTAGGGGTGGAGGTTAGATAGACCTTAGGATTAAGGTAAAAGTTCGGCACAACATCGTGGGCCGAATGGCCTGTACTGTGCTATGTTCATGGATAGGGCAAATGGACAAGTTCTTTTTCCCAGGGTAGGGGAGTCTAAAACTCGAGGGTATCGGTTTACCCTGAGAGAGGAAAAATTTAAAGGTGGACTTAAAGGACAACACTTTCACGCAGTGGGTGGTGTGTATGTGGATCGAGCTGCCAGAGGAAGTGGTAGAGGCTGGTACAATTACAACATTTAAAAGGCAATTGAAGGGGTACATGGATAGGAAGAGTTTAGAAGGATATTGGCCAAATGCTGACAAATAGGACTAGATTTATTTAGGATATCTGGTCTGCATGGACGAGTTGGACCGAAGGTCTGTTTCCACATTGTACAGCTCTATAATTCCTGCCCTTTCCCCATCACCCTTAATTCCCTGACTGATCAAGAATCTATCTCAGTCTTAAATACACACAAGGACCCTGCCCCTCACAGCTCTCAGTGACAAGGAGTTCCAAAGACTCACAACCCCCTGGATTCTTGTGCCCAAATCCCTGAAAGTGGTAGGGCAGGTTAATAGGGGAGTTAGGGAGGGATATGGGACACTTGACTTTCTCAGACGTGGTATGGATTATAAGAGCAGGGAGGTTATGTTGGAGCTGTACAGCACTTTGGTGAGGCCACAGCTGGAGCACTGTGTGCAGTTCAGGGCCACACACTATAGGAAGGATGTGATTACACTGGAGAGGGTGCAGAGGAGATTCACCAGGATGTTGCCTGGGATGGAGCATT
>NW_025976613.1:0-7344 GCF_021869965.1 Rhincodon typus | reverse complement strand
GGAAAGAATATCAAGAGAAAACTCTTTGAGAAGAGATAGAACTCCAGTTTTTAGCTGTAGCAAGGAGAGAGATGTAGCAGCTTTCAGAACACCAAGAGCTACTGAAAGCTAAACTAAAATCCTGGTTCTGTAGGAGCTTGACCCCACCCATTCAGGCTGCTTCTATTGTTCTAACTTGTTTTAAAAAAAACCCAAGGCCTCACAAGCTGCTTACTATTGGCTTTGAGCAGACTGCTGTGTATACCAGATGAATATTTCGCGTCAGTTTTTACTGTGGAGAAAGTAAAAAAGTCTAGAGAATACAGAGAAATAAACTTTGATGTTTTAAAAACAGTTCACATTACAGGAGAGGAAGTTCATGAGGTCTGAGAGAATATAAAAGGTGGATAAATCTCTGGGACCTGATCTAATGTATCCCAGAATATTGTGGGAAGCAAGGGAAGGTTTGCGAGACACCTTGCAGAAATATTTGTATCATCTATAACTATGGGTGAGGTGCCTGATGACTAGAGGGTAGCTAATGTTGTACCTTTGTTTAAGAAAGGTTGTAAGGAGAAACCAGGGAACTGTAGACCTGTGAGTCTGACTTTGGTTGTGGGTAAATTGTCGGAGGTGGTGATTATAAAGGATAGGATTTATGAACATTTAGAGAGGCAAAAATTGATTAGGGATAGTAAGTGTGGTTTTGTCTGAGGAAAATCGTGTCTCACAAACTTGATAGAGTTTTTTGAGGAAGTTATCAAAAAGGTTGCTGACAGCGGAGCAGTAGACGTTCATTTGGATTTCAGTAAAGCCTTTCACAAGACTCTGCATGGTAGACTAATTAGTCAAGTTAGATCACATGGGATTCAGGGTGAGCTTGCCAATTGGATACATAATTGGCCTAATGGCAGGAGACAGAGAGTAATGGTGGAGGGTTGCTTTTCGGACTGGAAGCCTGTGACCAGCGGTGTTCCATAGGGATTGGTTCTGGATCCTCTTTTGTTTATCATTTATATAAATGATTTGGATGAAAATATAGAAGGCATGGTTAGTAAGTTTGCAGGTGACACCAAAATTGGTGGCCTAGCAGACATTGAAGAAGGTTTTCTCAGATTACAGAGGGATCTTGATCAAAGGGTTTAATGGGCTAAAAAATGGCAGATGGAGTTCAATCTGAATAAATGCAAGGTATTGCATTTTGGTACAATAACCAAGGATAGGCTTATACAATTAATGGTAGGGTCTCAGGTAGTGTTGTGGAACAGAGGAACCTAGGGGTGCAGGTACATAATTCTTTGAAGTTTGCATCACATATCGACAGGATGGTTAAACAGGCGTTTGGCACGCATGCCTTCAATGCTCAGTCCTTTGAGTGTAGGAGTTGGGACATTATGTTGGAGTTGTGCAGGACATTGGTGAGGCCTCTTCTGGAATACTGTGTCCAGTTCTGGTCACGCAGTTATAGCAAGGATATTATCAAGCTGGAGAGGGTTCAGAAGAGATTTACCAGGATGTTGCCGGGTATGGAAGGTTTGAGTTATAAAGAAAGGCTGGGAGTTTTTTTCACTGGAACACAGGAGGTTGAGAGGTGACCTGACAGAAGTTTATAAAATAATGAGAGGCATAGTTAGAGTTGATAGTAGTTGTCTTTCCCTAGGATGGGGGATTTCAAGACTAGAGGGCACATTTTTAAGGTGAGAGGAGAGAAATTTAAAAAAGACATGAGGGGTAAACTTTTTACACAGAGGGTAGTTCGCGTGTAGAATGAACGTCCAGAAGAAGTGGTGGATGTGGGTGCAGTTACAATGTTTAAAAGACATTTGGATAATTATATGAATAGGAAAGGTTTGGAGGGACGTGGGCCAGTTGCAGGTGGGACTAGTTTAATTTGGGATTATGTTCGGCATGGACTGGTTAGCCCGAAGGGTCTGTTTCCATGCTGTATGACTGTATGACTCTATCTCTGTCTCAACCTTTCTTCATTAAAAAAAGCACAAAATACACCTCTTACAGCCATGGTATTGTCACACCGAGGAGAGAGGAGTTTCGGGGCTGGTGGGGAAAATACTTGCCAGGGGTTGCCTGCTATCTAGTGATCTAATTGTTCTGCCTGAGCAGTTTTCGTTGGATTGTCAAAAACTTTGCTTCTCGGAATGAGCCCTCCACTGTTCAATTAAAAGACCGTAAGATAGGTTTTACGATAAGAGACACAAGGAAGGAATGCCGGATAGGAAGGGAATGTGCAATACAAAGCAGCAATGAGGCAAGCAGCATAAAATTCTCCTACATGCTTGTTGCTTCATGCTAATGGCACAGGTTAAATTCCTGGTGATGGTTCATCACTGCAGTTTGCCTGGCAATGCTGGCCATTTAAAGGGACAGAGTTTCCCCATGACTGAAAGTTTAAATCTTCTTTTGTTCTTTAGTTGACCATTCCAAAGTAAAATGCTTTCCCAGGCTATAAATTGTGGAAACTTCAAGGGGAACGAGTATTTCAGGGTGGTGCTGAGTATAGGGAACGTTCCCTAATATAGAGTCAAATGTGACCCGAAAGCATTAGGCTCCGTGGAAGAGTAATAGAGAAGAGTGTAATACTGATGCTGAATATAGCTACTTTCATCAGGGAAGCTGAATGCAAGGCACAATTCTGTACACTGGCTATTCTTACTGCACAATGATAACATTTGTCTCACAGTCAGGAAACATGAGAAAGTGGTGCTCAAGCGAATGTCTGTAAGATGTTGGCGAGCAGTTGTTTATATGAATGAAGCCATGTTTACTGTTTATTAAAGGACAAAATTTGGTCCTGGAAACAATGAAAATGGTCAATGAACTAGGCAACGATAAACTCAATTTTGGAAACTTGGGCATTGTTTGGATCTCTAATGTACAGAACGTGGGGTAGATTAGGCAACAGCTATCCTGTGTGGAGAAAATCAAAGGCAGAGCCAGGCTTAGGCTTAGAAACTTGTCTCATATAACTTCAGCTATGACACTCCCACTACTGGGAGTATCATACACTCGTTGAACAACTACAGCACAGAAGAAGGCCAGTCAGCCGATTGTGTCCATGCTGGCTCTTTGCAACTCACCTGTCTCACTCTTCCACTTTTCCCCAAAGCCCAAAATCTTTTTCCGTTCAGTTAACGATTTAGTTCTCTTTTGAAAGCCCTGATTGAATTTGCCTCCACCACGCTGTCAGGCATTGTATTCCAGATCTGAACTAATCACTGTGCAAAACAAGAGGTTTTTTCCCAAGTTGCCTTTGGTTCTTCTGTCACTTACCTTAAATCACTGTCCTCTGGTTCTCAGTCCTTCCACTAATAGGAACAGTTTCTTCCTATCTACTCTGTCCAGACCTCTCATGATTTTGAACATCTCTATCAAATCCTTTCTCAACCTTCTGTCCTCCAGGGAACAATCCCAACTTCTCAAATCTATCCATGTAACTGAAATCCCTCATTTCTGGAACCATTCTTGTGAAGCTTTTCTGTACCCTTTCTAATTCCTTCACTTCCATCCCAAAAGGACAGTACCCCTGGTCAATGCTCCAGCTAAGGCAGGTCCCCATTTTGATGTTAATATCTTCTCTAATTGGTATGTTAGCCAGGGAGGAATTGAAGTGATTTAGTACCTGAAACATGGAGTGCGAAATGGAAGTGCTGCTAATTGTAAAAATCTCCACCTTCTGTTCCCTCATGGGGCTATTTTGCAGCTTATAACCTCTGGGTTTGCTTGAGATGGTCAGTCATGTCTTTCATGGTTGCTATTTCAAGTGTATTAGACAGTGCACTGTTCTGACACATGCAGTCTTAAAAACAGCAACTTCATTATCATCTTAGAGTAATGAGACTGTTCTGTGTCTATTTACAGAGATCAGAGTTAGAATAGCATCCAGTTTGGGTGCTCTTCATTGAGAATGGTGCATTTCTGTCATGTTTCAGAACCTCAGGACATCCTGATATATTTTGCAGCTGATGAAGTACTTCAAAACAAACACAGAAGATGCTGATCTCAGCAGATCTCAGCAGAGCGAGAAACAGAGTTAACGTTTTGAGTCTGAGCAAAGAACAGTCAAAACAGACTTGAAACATTATCTCTGTTTCTCGCTCCACAAATGCTGCCAGACCTGCTGAGTTTCTCCAGCATTTTCTGTGTTTGTTTCCGATTTCCCGTATCCATAGTATTTTGCCTTTCTTGAAGTGTGGTTCCTGTTGTAATGTAGGAAATTTTATGCAGCCAAATTATGCACAGCCAACTCCCACAAACAGCAATGCAATAATGACTAGATATGTTTTATATTCATTAACGGGATGAGGGCATCGCTGGCTAGGGCAGCATTTATTGCCCGCCCCTAATTGCCCAGAGGGCAGTTCAGAGTCAACCATGTTGCTGTGGGTCTAGAGTCACATGTAGGCCATACCAGGTAAGGATGGCAGATTTCCTTCCCTAAAGGACATTAGTGAACCAGATGGGTTTTTCCTGACAATTTGCAAAGGATTCATGGTCATCATTAGACTCTTAATTCCAGATACTTATTGAATTCAAATTCTGCCATCTACCATGGCAGGATTCAAACCCGGGTCCCCGGAACATTATCTGGGTCTCTGGATTAACAGTCCTGCATTAAGGCCATTGCCTGCCCTCAATTTTGTGTTAGGTATGTTGATTGAGGGATAAATATTGATGAGGACACCAGGAAGAACCCCCTGGTGAATCTTCAAAATAACACCATAATATCTTTTACATCTGCCTAAGCAGGCAGATGGGACCTCAGTTTAACATCTCATCTGAAAGATGGTATCTCTGCCAGTGCAGCACTACCATAGAGCATCAGTCTGGGATTTTGTGCTCAACTCCCTGGAATGGGAATTGAACCCAGAACCGCTGACTCAGAAGTGAGAGGGCTCCCCCACCCCATCATCCCCATCATGGGCACACACTGTATGCTTGTCAAATTTGGAAAGAATTAATAGAGAACTTTTCACATATTTTGTGGCTGCCAACTGCATTTAAATTGAAGCAAGGTTCACAATATCAGTGAGGAACAGTTAACATTTTGATGCTGTCTAAGCAGCTGAGTGGGCAGCACGGTGGCTTGGTGGTTAGCACTGCTGCCTCACAGTGCCAGGGACCTAGGTTCAATCCCACCCTTGGCTGGTTGTCTGTATGGAGTTTGCATGTTGTCTGCATGGGTTTGCTCTGGTTTTTTTCCCCACAGTCCAAAGATGTGCACGTAGGGTGGATTGGCTGTGCTATATTGTCCAGGGATGTGCAGGTTACGTAGACAAGCCATGGGAAATGGAGGTGGGAGTGGGTGGGATGCTCTTTGGAGGGTCGGTGTGGACTTGATGGGCCGAATGGTTTGTTTCCACACTGTTGGGATTCTATTTCCAGCATTGTCTGTTTTTATTTCAGAATTCCGGCTTTCTCAATATTTTGTTTTTATCATAATATCAGTAGCCCAGTATTAAAATGACTATATTTCCTAGTCAGCATTATTTTTGACCTGAGAAGCTTAGGAACGTGCCGTGGTCTCACACTGTGCAACACCATAAGGTTAAACAGAATAGGAAAGATGGCAGAGTATCGCGTGGTGATGAGGTGGTGACAAGTTTGGGCTGTCAACACTCTGCTGGTTCAGGAAGATGAAAAGGCTGAGGGAGGGTGGGCTGAGGATATCCGTTGTTTCAGGTTCCTGCTGATGTCTGTGTTCCACAGGAGCCTCCTACTTCAGCCCACCCTGTTATATTGTTCTTTAATTCCAATATGATTGAGGAACTGTATGTTCTTGTGTGTATATAAACATAAATATCCAGAATGCCACTTTACTCACTACTGCACTACAGTCTGGGTATTGATGACACTCTAGCATTTGAGTTTAAATATGTGATTAGTTCAACTCCTGAGAATCACAAGACGTTGCACCCTACTGTCATATCCAATTCCTTTCTTTCCAGCGTATTTGTCTAAATTCCTTTTAAATGAATCCATGCTATTGACCTTAACGACAGCCTGTGAAACAGTTCCATATCCTCAACACTCTGTGGGTAAAGAGGTTTCAGTGACAATGCACAGAGGTTAGAGAATTGAGAAAAATATATAAAGGGCCAACAGGCAGGACCAGTAAAATAGAGATGAAAAACTTGCAATGGAGATAAAGCGTTGCATGTTCCAGGTGAATCATAGCATTAAAGCTTAAAGTGTGGGTCTTCAAATGCATAGAATCCCTACAGTGCAGAAGCAGGTCATTCAGCCCATACTGACCCTCCAAAGCACATCCTGCCCAGACCCACACTATCCCTGTGACCCCATATTTCCCATGGCAAATCCACCTAGCCTACCCATCCCTGGGCATTATAGTATGGCCAGTCCACCTAGCCTGCATATCTTTGGACTGTGGGAGGAAATCCACATAGACATTGGGAGAACATGCATACTCCAAACAGCCAATTGCCTGAGGCTGGAATTGAACCCAGGTCCCTGGCACTGTGAGCAACTGTGTTATCCCTGTTGTGTCCAGGAACTGTTGTTTATCACTCAGTGAAGATCCAGCTATTGGTATCTGTTATAAGAGCCACTGGTCTCATGGTTTACTGTGTGATGTGGAAACTCCCATCAGGATGAGAGAATTCTTGCTGCTGCTCCTAATGTGCTTTTATTCTGTAACTACTAAAGCACTTTAACCTTAAATATTCACTCCCTCCATTGCTGGCGTACAGTGATAGCAGTATATACTACATACAGGATGCTCTACAGCGATGCACCAAGGTACCAAGGTCCTTCAACAGCACCTTCCAAGCCAGTGATCTCTACCAACTAGGAAATGTATTCAAATAAAAACCAAAAGAACTATGGATGGTGTAAATCAGGAACAAAAACAGAAGTTGCTGGAAAAGCTCAGCAGGTCTGGTAGCATCTGTGAAGAAAAAAATCAGAGTTAACGTGACCCTTCCTCAGAACCTATGGTAGCTAGCAAAACGTTGGTTTATATGCAGAAAATAGGAGGGGGGTGGGGTAGGGAATAAACGATAGGATACAGCCCGAAGAGAGAGAAGGGCAGTTGGATAGACAAAGGAGTTGATAACAATCTGGCTAGGAGGATAAATAGTTGTTAAAGTGACTAACAATAAGTAGTGTGTAAAGGCAAGCTATGTGATAACAAGGCCCTTCAAAGGTGTAATACCTGCCCATTTACCTCCTCCCTCCCCAGTATCCAAGGACCTAAACATACCTTTCAGGTGAAGCAACACTTCACCTGCACTTCCCACAATCTAGTCTACTGCATTCGCTGCTCACAATGTGGTCTCCTCTACATTGGGGAAATGAAGTGTAGACTGGGTGACCGCTTCGCAGAACATC
>NW_025976612.1:0-7345 GCF_021869965.1 Rhincodon typus | reverse complement strand
CAGAGGAGCAGGAAAGCTGCTTGTTTGGGTCTGGACCCTTCTAGAAGGTTCCAGATCCGAAACGTCAGCTTTCCTGCTCCTCTGATGCTGCCTGGCCTGCTGTGTTCATCCAGCTCTACACCTTGTTATCTAAGGTATTGACTCAGTTCTCCTAGGCTTTCATTTCTAACTTTGCAAAGACATTTTCTGTTAAGCATAATTTGTGCCCAAAAAAATTCAGTAACATTTTCAGTCTTAAGATTTTTATAACTGTATTCGCAAATAAATATACTTGGGCAGTAATTCCTCCATACAATATGGTGCCACAGTTTATTGGTAAATCTCAGTATTTATGTTTGTACAGTATAGTACAAAATTTCTGACTTTATATCTTGAAAGATGTGATGTTATTGTGTCCTTTCATGTGCTGTTAGGAATAACTAATTTATTTGTTCCTTTTTTATTTTATAGAACAAGATTCAAGGAATGGTGTTTGATTTTGTAACTCAGCAAGCCTTTGATATCACCATCATGATTCTCATCTGCCTTAACATGGTCACCATGATGGTGGAGACAGATAATCAAAGTAAAAAGATGGATGATGTCTTACATTGGATCAACGTGGTTTTCATTGTCCTTTTCACAAGCGAGTGTGTGCTCAAACTTATTGCACTCCGCTATTATTACTTTACAATAGGCTGGAATACTTTTGACTTTGTGGTGGTCATTCTTTCTATTGTAGGTAAGGTTGTTATTGGATTTAATAATATATTCAAATTGATTTTTTCTTCAAGTTTTCCTGTCATTGCAATTGAATGTATTGGCTAGAATTTTATCCCCAAAGTCATGTTAAGTGCAGAGTCAGGAAATTTCCCAACTTCATGAACCTGACTTGGGAAACTTTTACCAAATGGCAGATTTTCACCATGTGAAAAAAATCATCCTATTTACAATAAAAAACAGTGGAGCCCTGACACTCCTTTATCCCCCACACACTCTGTATGTCCCACCATAACAATCCATGCCAGTTCATGCCTCTACCAAATGTCTGCGGCTCCACAAAACATTCTCAGTCACCTGCTATTCTCTACTAATCCTCATGGTGCCTCATATCCTTCTTACTAGCCCATGCCCCTCCATACACCCATGACCTTCATACCTCCTATACCAACTTAGTTCCAATTCATGCCAATCCATGATCTGCTATTCATCTCCATGGGCCTTTATAACTCCCTATGCCAACTCAGTGTTGATGTATGCCAATGATATGCTACTATCACCATGGCCCTTTATAGCACCTATCACAACTTAAAACCAATTCAAGACAACCCGTGACACCCCATTAATCACCATTTGTCTTAACCAACCATGCCAACTCATTGTGTAGGCTCATGAGTGGGCTTCCGTAGCCCTGCTGATGTGAATCAGAATAAAGCTCTAAATACATGTTACAGAATTCGCAATATTAAAAAAACTCTATTAAAAATCCATTCAATACATTTAAATCCCTTTACATTCTTATTCTTCTATGAAAACAACGCTTGTTATTCATAGCTCTACTTCAAAGGCAGCTAATCCTTTTATAACTACTTGCAGCCGTCAATAAATCTAAATCTACAGACCTCCACCCCTCCAATCCCCCACCATTGAATGGATTGCTTGTGGAAGTAGTCCCAGAGTGTGACCTAAGTGGAGGAGTTTGGGGCTCCATTTGACTAAGTGCTCAAGAAAGACTGTTGAACTTTTAACTTATTTCTTTATTTTTCTAGTTTATTTTAAGAAGGACTTTAATGTTAACTATTACCTTATTTCTTTGTTTTTCTACTTGTACTATAATGGTCAGTAATGCTTAACCTTTTCACTTTGTTTCTCTCTTTTACTACTTAGTACCTAAGTCCTTTGTACCTAGATACCTTTGTATCTAAGAGAGGGCCCTGTTTTCGGTGACATTGTAAACTTTTCACTGTATTCCTATACTTCTGTACACGTGACAATAAAATCTAAATCTAATCTAACCTATCTCCATTTTAAGCCAACAAACATCTGTTGAAATTGCAAGCAACTTCTTTTTCGAACTGAAATTCACAATGGGTTTTGTTTTAATTTAAAGGGCTAGCCTTTTAGATGACAACTTGACAGTTCCACAGATCTTAGACTCCTTTTGTACACTTTCACATCTACTGTTAACAATCCCAAAGGGCGCTTGACCTCTCCAAAGAACTCTGGTAGATTTGTATCCTTTATTCAAATTTGTAAAGCCCATGAGTCATGTTTCAGAAACCTGAATGACAAAATTTGCTTCCGATTGGAGGCAGCTGCATTTCCAAATCTGCCCCTGCCCCTGCAAATCATGGATGAATAACATGTGCGCTGCCCCATTCCTATTCCTAGCAAAAATGGGTGCCAGATATGGAACTGGGATCTCTGGATTTGAGCTACCAGCACTATTTTGACTAAGGTACAGACCCCTTCCATCTTTGAAAAATCTTAAGCCATTGTTTTCATATTTGATTAATGCCTCCAATTGAAGTTGTTATATGAAAGATTATGTAACATAATTGCTTTTTAACAAAACCTCATGAATGTTAAATAAAGCATTACATTTTGCAGAAATATAACAAAAACTAAACGCATTATCACTGAATTCAATCCAGAATTAAAATGTTACAGTACTTTTAAACAATTATTCTAACATTTGGAAATGTTACGAGAAAGATTTTGCTTAAATATAAAGTGGAGATCGTTAGGAATTATTTAGAATAGCATACAGTCAGTAATATGTTGATATTGACCTATTTCATTTAATTAAATAACCAGTATCACTATTTGTCCATTCTTATGGTATACTTACACAGCTTGAAAAAAAATTACAATTCTGACTCAAGATCTTAAGATCATAAATTGAAAATAGTGTTTAGTGAAAAACATTAAGACAAAATGAAGTTGTTGTGTAGATGTTTTATAGATAAGAACATGCATTGCAATCTTCCCTAATGCAGTAACATATCCTGATATTAACATAATTCAAATCAGCCTATGTCTTGCTCTTCAGATTTGTGACATTTTCACAGTCCTTCATTGAATCACAACTTTGAAACATACTTCGAATTAGAAATGATCCTAAATGTATTATCACACTAAAATATGAAAAGCTGTGGCTAACACTTTTTTTCTTTTTTTTTAGGCATGTTCTTAGCTGAAATCATTGAAAAATACTTTGTGTCACCAACGTTATTTAGAGTTATCCGACTTGCCAGAATTGGTCGCATCCTGCGTTTAATCAAGGGTGCTAAGGGAATCCGTACACTACTGTTTGCATTGATGATGTCCCTTCCTGCTTTGTTCAACATTGGTCTGTTATTGTTCTTAGTCATGTTCATTTATGCCATTTTTGGGATGTCTAATTTTGCTTATGTGAAGAAGGAGTCGGGCATTGATGACATGTTCAACTTTGAAACTTTTGGGAACAGCATGATCTGCCTGTTTCAGATCACTACATCTGCTGGCTGGGATGGGTTACTGGCTCCGATTTTAAATAGTGGGCCACCAGACTGTGACCCAACAAAAGATAACCCAGGCAGCCCTATAAAGGGAGATTGTGGTAATCCATCAGTAGCAATTTTATTCTTTGTCAGTTACATCATAATATCTTTCTTGATTGTCATAAATATGTATATTGCTATTATCCTGGAGAATTTCAGTGTTGCTACTGAGGAAAGTGCTGAACCACTGAGTGAGGATGACTTTGAAATGTTTTATGAAGTATGGGAAAAATTTGATTCAGATGCAACTCAATTTATGGAGTATAGTAGATTGCATGATTTTGCAGATGCCTTGGAACCACCTCTTCGTGTTGCAAAACCCAACAGAATACAACTTATAGCTATGGATTTGCCCATGGTTAGTGGAGATAGAATTCACTGTCTTGATATTTTGTTTGCATTTACAAAACGTGTGCTTGGTGAGGGTGGAGAAATGGATGCTCTTCGACAACAGATGGAAGAACGCTTTATGGCATCCAATCCTTCCAAGATATCCTATGAGCCAATTACAACCACTTTGCGACGTAAACAGGAACATGTTTCTGCAACTATAATTCAGAGAGCTTTCAGACGATACCTGATTAGGCGAACATTGAAACAAGCCTCTTTCATGTTCAAAGAAAAAGGTAAAACAAGTGAGCTACTACCTGGCAAAGAAGAAATGGTAATAGATAAGTTTAATGAAATTTCCACTACAGACAAAACTGATATGACTCCTTCTACCACATCTCCACCATCCTATGACAGTGTAACAAAACCAGAGAAAACAAGAGAGGAGAAAGAAAAAGAAGATAGAGGCAAAGATGTAAGGGAGTATAAAAAGTAAAATGCAAACAAATAAAAAAAATATACTTATATGACATTGTTTACAGCCTTTTAAGTGTGACCCAACTGTATGAACAAGATTCCATTTGGAGATTTATGCCAAACTGACAATTAATACATATAAGGTCAGTGCCTAAAAAGGCAGTGATCTGCATCAGGAGACTGTGACTCTGTACAGCAGGGGGAGTCAGCAACCTAGATAGGAGGTTACTGTTTCCACTACCAATTGACACTGCTGAAGAGGAAAGTCAAAATGGCTACTAAGACTGTAGGGACGAGACAAAGGGACCAGAAAATTTTACATGTATGTGTGCCGTTAAATGTCAAACAATAGTATCTTTTATCCCTGTATTTTGCATTCCAGTTGCCACAGTTCCACAATTTATACCAGGCCCATAACAATTCACATTATTTTATAATTCATAAGTATAGTATATGTGACTATTTTTCTAAATGGGAATGGGGCTTTATGTTTTTGGGAAGGGGTTTCAAGCAGTACTTCTAAGTTAAGAGGTTCACCCCACAACTTTAGGAAAATGTGTTAAACATGTACAAAAATGTTTTGCATGGAAGCATGCCACACTCATTCATTGTGCATGAGAATCCATTAACTCATAAAATAAACAAGATTTTTTTCTATCTAGTGTTTCAGGGTGGCCCTGATGTCAAGGTGCTTTACTAAATGTGTTGTGCTCTATTTGAACAGTTCTAATATGTGCCTGTTAGTTAATTATAACCCCTAAACTGAGAGTTAATGGGTATTTTTATGTGGAACATTTACAGACAACTCTCAGCTGCAATT
Source organism: Rhincodon typus (assembly GCF_021869965.1). Lineage (NCBI taxonomy): Eukaryota > Metazoa > Chordata > Chondrichthyes > Orectolobiformes > Rhincodontidae > Rhincodon > Rhincodon typus. Next base: position 2,197 of record NW_025976612.1, on the reverse strand, counting down.
TTAGTGCAAGTTCTGGACACAATCACTATTTGTTCCTTTTATACTGCCATGGGTGAATATAATCAAAGAAATCCAGAGGGATCTGCCCAACAAATCTGAATTGACCAGAATTGAACTTTACTGAAAATTGCTGTGCTTTATCCTGCAGTATTGTTTAGCCATCTTCAGCTCTCAGCAGGATTGATATTAAACATGACAAATAAATCCCTCTGTTGTGTAAATAATTGTTTCACACTGTGGTGCATATTTGAGCAAAATGCAACGAAGACTGGGCAATCTTTGCATCAAATATGCACCACACTAAGTCTAGTTTGCAAGTTATGCCAGGTAATATGATGTATTCTGTATCATTATACATAGTTCCAATGCTGTCACTGGTGCATGTTTATATTGCCTTTGCTGCTGTACACTGTTCCTTCCACTGTCCAGAAGTGTTTGATAAATGGGAAGTAATAAGCCAGTGGTAAACTGAGAAATTGCTCAATATGACCTCACTCCTCCTAGTTTGCAGCTAAGAAGCTTTTCTTTCCATTTGAATTTTCTGATTAACATGGATAATGTTATGTTGTAAGATCAGACTTCACAGGATATCTTGCAAATTGCTTGAAATGCTCAAATATGTGGTTGGATTTTCTAAGAAAAATATAAATACTGTACAAATTCATTTTATTTTACTTTTCAGCATTTGTACATATAAAAAAGCTGAGAATTAATTCAGGTCAGTACTACAGTCACTTTTTTTTACGTTGATCCATAGCACTTTTTCTTCGATAAACTTCCCAAACAGAAAAACAAGAGAACAGCCAATTTTAGTTTACTTTTTAATAAATACACACATTTTTGGTACAACAAAACTTAATTCGTTAAAATTTGGGACCATGACTCACTTCCTTCTGCAAAGTGATATCTAGAAAAATATGAAACATTATTAAAATCTCAAGCACTGCCTGCATTGAGGGTATCAAGGAAATCCTTATTGCTACAAATTCCTCAATCCTTTTCTGTCCATTTGTATGGGCATTTTTGTCTTGTGAAATGATTCATGCTGCACTAGAACTGTTCAAAGTGGAAAATGAATCCACAGTTTTGTTTTTCACAAGGACAAAGTTGACCTTCTTTAACCACTCCCAGGTTATTTTGTGTTTTCTTACACAAAGAGAAGTTAAATGTAAATTCCTTTATTAAGCCTATTGACTTGTAGTGTATTAGTGAACTGCATGCAGGATAATGCTAATATTACCGTAAATAATGGTAAAACTACATTACAGAAACAAGCTAAGAGAATAAATAATTTTTTTTATTGTACGTTATAACTCTGACTCTGTGTGATTTTTTTTGTCTCAATATTGCACAGTTGTCTAATGCTCACATGTAAATTCCAAATTTGTGCCACATATTCTTCATACCAAATTATGTAAACTATTTTTTGGTTTATCAGAGTAAATAGTCTACTCAATTGTAAATTCTTGCACGTGCAAAGCTTTTCTCATTATTAGATAATCGTGCCTTTCCCTACAATTGCCTTCTTTGGTCCCACAAATCATGATTACTCATAATGTTTATTTGTATGATGCTATACCAAGGTTGTATTGTACTAATTTATTTCAGTTAACAGTTTCTATTTGAAACAGCCTAAATATAGTTTTCCTGTGAAGTGTCTTGAATATGCCAGAAAGATTTTGCTTCATGTCTATTTTATATATATCATCTGTCTGTCTTTTCTCAAGTACTTGGTACCAAAGATTGGGCCATGTGCTTCTACTGGCTTGGCCCACAATTATGGGCATTGTACTGCATTGGTTTGCCACTATCTGTTGCAGGATGGCTGACCAAGAAATACTCCTGCGCTTATCACCTGCCATCAGGCATATTGGAAAGATCTACAGGCTGACAATCAATCTGTTTGGCCAAGTCATGGACGCATCTTCATGTTATAGGACTTGAACCAGGAGATTCTGGCCCGGAGGTAGGGACGTTACCACTGTGCCACGAGAACTCCCTATGTGTAATACGCAAACTGATCTTCCCATTGCATTCACAATCAGATGGAGGATTTATAAATGCATGGGTATTATGCAAAATGATATTGACAGGGATAGTAGGAGCTGCAGATGCTGGACAATCGGAGACAACAAGGTGCAGAGCTGGATGAACACAGCAGGCCAAGCAGCATCATAGGAGCAGAAAGGCTGACGTT
>NW_025976611.1:0-7188 GCF_021869965.1 Rhincodon typus | reverse complement strand
CCTCTTCGACCTGTTTGTTTCCTCTCCACCTATCCTCTCCTCTATCCCTCTTCTATCCGCCTCCCACTCTCTCCCTATTTATTTCAAAACCCCCTTCCCCTCCCCCTTTTCTGATGAAGGGTCGAGGCCCGAAACGTCAGCCTCTCTGCTCCTATGATGCTGCTTGGCCTGCTGTGTTCATCCAGCCCTGCACCTTGTTGTCTCAGCCATATATAACACTACTTCAATAAAGAAAAAACTTATTTTCCAAAATATAGTATTTTCGAATTGTGTTTCAATGTTGTACAATTTTCTTCCCCATGCCAAGGAGCAGTTAGCTGTTTCAACTTTAAAATCATGCAGAGTAATCTGTATTGAATTAGAATGATTACATTTTATTGAATCAGTTACCATGTAATATTCCAAAGAATAGACTTTTGCCTTTAAAATGTATGAACGCAAAACTGTTGGGCGCATCCTTCCAGTAGTCAGCAGACAGTACCCTGAAACTTGTGAACAGGAATGAAGCAAATATTGCCAGTGTTGAAGTGAGCTTTGCCAGTGAAGTGCAGTGATATCTCTGGTGAGAATTATACCTTTAGTGGCACTACAGCTGACTTCAGCAGGCTTTACCGGGGAATTCGAGGACTGGAGTTGGAGTGGCGCCATTAACATTAAAACATTCTCACAGACAAGATCTACACCCAGAAAACAAAAGCACTAAAATAAAATCCCTTCAGAACATTTCACTGAGAACAAATTAAAGAATTGGACATATGTTAAAATATTCTGAAATCTTGCAAAAATTCAGTTTTAAACATTTCTGCTAAATTAATTTAAGAGCATTCCAGGAATATAAAATTAATTTAAGACAGCTAAATCACTCATCAAATTTTATAAATTGTGTTGCTGTCAAAAGCACGTGACTGAACATGATGCATCCGCGGAATTTCAAATGGTGACGTGATTGAAGTTTTCACTGAATTCAATGAGTTCTATGTTGAGTGGGAAGGCAGGCTGAGTGCCACAGAGCAGCTGGTGCTGGAACTCTGAGTAAAAACCCACACCTTCAGGATAACTGTGCTAAACTTGCATATGTAAAACAACCAAAAACTGCAGTTAGTTTCAACAGGTTAGTGACAGTGAATGCGGACAATTTCCTATTGGTCCCTTTGGCCCATGGAAAATCTGGAGTAATACAAGTTTGGGGAGCCTTCATCGTTTCTACCTTCCTCTCCAGCTAAAATAGCCTTGGCCATTAATAAGCTGGAAATGGAATTCATTACCTCCGGAAACAGAAGGCTTGACTTGGAGTTGCCAACCGATCAGAAACCAGCAGCTCTCCAAATAATTCAGGAGGCCACGGCATCAAATCAGTTTGGAATGTGGTTATGAGACTCCTTGGGTCCCAAGCTGGCAAACTCTAGCCAAGAGGTTGGGGTTGGATGGGAACTTCCATAAAGGCCACTCTGTCATGTACTATTACAACAACTGCTTGTGTGTCAGTGGTTCAATTGCTTCCCATGAGGCTGTATTCCATTGAACCGAGACTGCATTCCAGTAGTTACTCATAACTAGAATTCCCGCTCTTCTATTGATAGCTAGACTCAGTAAGCTGACATTATCCCTGGATTTTCACCAAGCTCCAAAGTTCCTTTGCTGTACAAACCAGATACTTCTTGTAGAATTTCTTTCCCCCAACGCAGTTGTATTGAACTACCAAGAGCTCCCAGGGGTTCTGCTAATTCCTCACTAGCCTGGACAGCTACCAGAGCTTTTCTTGTGATCTGTTCACAACACTTAGCTGCACCCCCAGGCTTCCAGATCTTCACAGAGTCTTAACTACTTGATGCCTGCTACAGCAGCCCTTTCTCCTGCTCTTCTCCTGTTGCCAATCACTTGACTTCATATCCTTTTTGGAACATCACCACTCTGTACTCACATTCATCTGCAGCTTCCTAAAGATGAAACTGGAAGGCTGGGCTAAGAATCTGCAGCCTGTCCCTCTTTGCGCTTGCATTGGGCATTCCAAGAATTTAGTCCTCAGCCTCCGCCCAGAAAAAAAATGATAAGTTCAGGTTTCTTAGCACAATGATACTTTATTAACTGTTAAAATCAAATCTAACTGACGCCATTTTAAACTGTTCCTAGTCTAAACAAAGCACATGGTTTATTTAAAACACTTCCTACATATTTTTCTATTACTGGGAGCTTAAATGAAAGCATGACGTTAAGACCATATGATTGTTCTGCTTGCCACATAGAGTTTCCAACAGTAAGTTTAAACTGAATATAGATGATTTAAAAGACTTTTTGGGCCTTTGGTTCATTTAGTTTATTGAACATTGAAAACACCGGATAGGCAGAAGTTCCATTTTTACAATATAAATGGCTTTGGACTATTTGTCTGTATTGAACAAGCATACTTAAAAAAAACACAAAAAGCATCTATTTGCTAATGACCATCCAAGTAAACTTCAGCTAACAGAATATGGAAAACAACAGCTACTCAACACGTTTGGTATATGCCAACTTCATCTGAAGTCCCTCATCACTTAAAAAAACTAGTCTTCCAAAATTTACTCCTTGAAAACAAAGGTCAGTTTTCACATTTTAATCCATACTGTAACTTTGAAAATAAACAACATTACTCTTCTGGAATTCAGCACTCATGTTTTTTGGGTGCAATTATCTGAAGAAAACATCTGGACTTGGCTAGTATATTAAATTAACTATGTCTAGCAGAGAATCCTGGCTCTGATTCTGTGCCTAATCGCAACATTAATCATTTGATTCAACTGCCTCAACTTAATATTGCTCTGTCTCCCAACGCTTTCATTCTTAGTTTACTGAGAAAGGAAGAAGCAGAATAAACAAGCAACTTGAGAGTATAGAACATAAATTTACAAAATAATGTCTAGAGTTACAGAAAATGTGCTTAAGCGCAAGAAGACTACAAAACAGAAAAGGTAAACTCCTGCAAAACACAATTCTTGGGGCAGCTGGTGAATGATATGGGTGGGATTTTATACTTAATGGGGAAACCCAATACCACACAAAAAAAAAGATAAGGCGACATACAGCCAAAGGGCAAAAATCCACAAGATTGGACTGCAGAATACTGATAAAAAGGGGTACAGTATATTATTGCATCAAACTCTAAACAGCTGTCAAAGAAATCGTTCTTAAACAAATATGGCAAAAGTAGAGGATGGTGTGCATTGTACCATAGAGCTACAACAAATGCCAGAATTGTTGCATTAACAGTTGTCAAAAACACTGGAAGAATGCATGCAGAAGTGAAACAAACTACCAATGATGGTTGGCAATGGATTGCAAAGTATTATATACAGGCAGATAACTGTCAAACATGACAAATAGTAAAAAAGTGACTGAAAAACTTGTGTCGTGGTGCACTTGGTGGTGGAGGGTGAACATTGTGACTCCTATTCATACCCAGTGTTCCCATGGTGTACTTCAAGCAGAGGTTACTGGCAACATTTAGAGAGACTTATGGTCAAGTTTCTTCTTAACTCCGAAGGCACTGAAGACATTGTTGCATCCCAAATTAAGTCATGACAGAGAGTTGCTAATTTAACGTGGATAAAAGACTGATCCTGGTGCCTTCTTGGGTTCTAAGTTTAGCTATTCACTACAAAGTTTACTAAGCTACCATGATGGCCATCAACAATATTTTGACTAGAACCCATAGCTCATATTTGGTGAAGCTCTTTGCCTTGGAAGAAATGCTGCAGTAAAATTAGTTTACATAGATTTACTGGGATAAGCAACAAAATAACACAAATATTACATAATGTGTCCCTATCTAGTTCACAGAGTGGTCAAGTTATATCCTACATTCAGGCTTTGATGTACTCAAAAGAAACGGCCACAGTGAAATACTCTGAGTATGCACCACATTCTCAGTTCTAGAGTGGGTTGAAAAGAATGACAACTCCTAATAAGAACAATCTGTGTTTAAAAGAAAAACAGTCAAGGCACACTGCACAGGACACTGTTGTATCCTGAATAAAAAAAAACTTTTTTGACTACAGCACCAAAACTAGCTGATGTTAAAAAAGTGACTTACTGTTTATGAAAATCACATGCAACACATGTGAAAGGGAAACAACAGTTTAATCAGCATACAATTGTAATGGGAACAAAAGAATCAAAGTACTAAAGAAATAGCATGGAAGCATTTTGATCCATTGAATTCAATACATTGTGACTTTTTTAAGCAATTTCATTTATCATACTGTGTTGAGTCTATTACATGCAAAAACTAGAACTCTTACTAAATATTACAATGTTGCAGGAGTTACCACGCGTAACACCATAACTTTCATAACAATTTGGGGGTAAATTAGAATCTAAGCAATGTTATTGTGCCATTGAACTCTATATATGAGCTCATTCAGCTTGCTTCCAAATCGCAGGCTCTGCTTCCAGAAAATCAGGCTGGAATTAACATTAAGAAAAAGGGAAAATAATGTGCTGAATGTGCTGGAAAAACATAGATGGCACAGCTTATGAAGAACTAGAAGAACATAGCCTAATGATATCCAGTCATAACCAGGGTCTTTTTATACTGTCAACATAGATACTAAGAAAGAGAAGGTCTTGCTTTAACTGTTGGGAAGTATGTTACATTGAAATTAAACAGCACTTACGCAGCCTTACCACTGATGATCTTGCCAGACTAGTGATTTATTTGAACAAAAGCATTTTTAGTCGCTGCAGGTTAAACTCTGTTTAGCTCTTACTATGCACTAACTTATGAACCACTTGCACATACCTACTAATTACAGGATGATTTTAAGAATTTGTGAACAAGTTTGCACAAATGACAATCATGGAAACACAGACAATAATCAGGCTGTTCTTACATCAAGTCTCATGGCATTGGGCCAAACATGGGCACGGAAACTTTCTGCTGATGACCACCTACTAAGTGCTGTGAATCAGTGAATCAATATTTCTACATATTGAACAACAATGGAAAAGATATGGAATAAAGCAACGGCTCAATAACCTCTGGGTGGCAGATTTCAAATCCATCACCAGGAGTATTAAGTGAGCTGATCAAGTCCCAGCTGCTGGATTGGATTTCAACAGATTTTAAGGGAACCAAATGAAGGTAAAAATCACCAACCTACTTGTTGCAGATGCTTCTGGCGATGACAGTATTACAGGAGTGTTTTTGTTTTCTTTATTCATTTGTGGGATGAGGGTGTTGCCAGCGAAGCCAACATTTACTGCCCATCCCTAATTGCCTAGAGGGCAGTTAAGAGTCAACCACATTGCTGTGGGTCTGGAGTCAGGTAAGGATGGCAGTTTCCTTCCTTAAAGGACATCAATGAACCAAGTGGGCGTTCCCGACAATCGACAATAGATTCACGGTCATCATTAGATTCTTAATTCCAGACATTTTTTAAATTCGAATTCCACCATCTGCCATGGCGGGATTTGAACCCAGGTCCCCAGAATGTTATCTGGGTCTCTGGATTAACAGTCCATGCTGAATGGGATAGATTTCAAACACAGGTAGCAACTTAAGTTGAGCATCCATGAAGCATTGCGAACCATCAGCATCACTGTATCCAATCATAATCTGTAACCACATGGCCCAGCATGTCTCCCATTCTACCATTACTGTCATGCTTGAACATCAACCCCAATTTGATGAAGAATGAAGGGAGATATGGTAGGAGCAGCACCAATAACACCTAAAAATGAGGTGTCAGTTTGGTGAAGCTACAACACAGGGCCATTTTCTATCAATGAGCAGAGCATAGGAATTAGGAGTGCGAGTGGGCAACTCAGCCCTTTGAGCCTGCTCCACCATTTAACATGATCATGGTTGATCTTATTCTGGTCTCAATTCCACTCTCCTGCCTGCTCCCCATTGTCCTTTATCCCGCATTTCACCAGAAATGTATATTGTGCTTTCTTGTATCTGTCGATTGATTCTGCCCCCACTACACTCCGGGCAGTGAGCTTCACAGATACACAACCCTCCGAAAGTAGTAGTTCTACCTCATTTCAGTTTTGAGCCTACTTCCTCACACCCGAGATCTAGAAGTTCTTGCTCAAGATTGTTCTGCAAGAGGGAACATCTGTTCAATGTCCACCTTATCAATTGCCTTTAGCATTTTATATACCTCAATCAGATACCCCCTCATTCTTCCAAACTCCAGTGAATACATGCCCAAGCAACTCAATCAATCCTTGTATGATAGACTTTTGAATCCTGGAACCGACCTGGTAAATTTCCTCTGAATGGCCTCCAGTGGCACCACATCCGTCCTCAAATAATGAGGTCAGGGTGCCAGTGTTGGAAAGGGTTGGATAACATCAAAAATCACACAACACCAGGTTATACTCCAACTGGTTTATTTGAAAACACTACCTTTCAGAGTGTTGCTCCCTCGTCAGGTGTAATGAGAGAGGAGATATCAAGACACAGAATTTATAAGTAAAAGATCAAAGGGTCATATAACTGATGCTAATGTATTGAATAAACCAAAAATGACTGGCTGACTCCCTCCTGTTAAATCTTTAACCAGATAGAAAGGAGAGGCAGGCTTCGAGTTCTTAAAATACAAATCCCAGAATTTCTGTCAAGTCACCGTTGCAGGATAAGTAAAGGTTTTGAAGGTGTACACAACAGGTGGCACGTCAAGTCAGACAATGCATTTTGGGTGTGAGGCCCTGTTTGAAACGTATGAATGGGCACTGCACAACAAGCACCAGACAGGGGGGTTTCACTCCCAGTGCGGGAAAACCGCGGTCAAGACATTCGGCCTTGGATACTCAGGTAAACCTCCCCCATCGTGGACCTTGGGACACACATCAATGCAGAGACGCAGAGCAGAGGCTGATAGCCAAGTTTGGTTCCCATGAGGACAGCGTCAACCCGGGACCTTGGGTTAAAGTCACACTACAGGTGAGCCCACCACACAACACACACTCAGACACACTCACACAGACCCTGTCTCACACACACACACACACAACTCCCTCTCTCTCACACACACACACACACAACACCCTGTCTCTCACACACACTCACACACACAACACCCTCTCTCACACACACACACACACACACAACACCCTCTCTCACACACACACAACACCCTCTCTCTCAAACACACAACACCCTCTCTCTCTCACACACACAACACCCTCTCTCTCACACACACA
>NW_025976610.1:5997-7346 GCF_021869965.1 Rhincodon typus | reverse complement strand
TCCCTATTTATTTCAGAACCCCCTTCCCCTCCCCCATTTCTGATGAAGGGTCTAGGCCCGAAACGTCAGCCTTTCTGCTCCTATGATGCTGCTTGGCCTGCTGTGTTCATCCATGCCTGCACCTTGTTGTCTTTGTTATATTCTGCTCTGCTTTGTATAATACCTCATTGTCTGTATGTCAGAACTCCTTTAAGAATCATGCTTATGATATCATGGCGTCCAACATATGATACTTTATCATCTGCTTGTATTCGCCTGTAATTTCTCTGATGGAAGACATAGATTGATGTCACTTCAAACTATTAATGCTTGCAGATTTTTGTTTCTGAATTTTGCATTTCTCTCAACTCATTTAACCAAGGTCAATGGTGAAGACAAAGCCCGAGTAATCGTACTGCCAAGTCAGCAACAAGCTGCAGAAGAATTGTTAGAAATGCTCGTCTTGTGCACATTGTGCTTTGGTATGACTTTAATATAGACTTGTGGATTCAATAATGCTGTGAAATATTTGAAAGAATTTGAATGCAAACCTGGAATACCCAAACATTGTTTACCATGCAATGCAGTATACAGGCAATTGTTTGCAAATTTGTTGTAGGGATGCTACATGAAAAATCTAGGCCCGGATTTGCTGGCAAGCAGCCTGCATTTATTTCTTCCCTCTCTTCCATCAATATTAAGGCATCAACTTATAAAAGTACATTTTCACATGTGGTTGTAGCCTTCTGGTATTTACTTCTCTTAATATACACACACATCTCCTTTCCCGAGGTTAAAAAAAAACCTAAGCCAAAAGCAGAAATTCTGAATGTACAGCTTTGCCAGGTTCTGTTTAAAACACTGAAACTAGTCAGTACCTTTCAAAAGATCGTTGCAAAATTGCTTCATGACTTTGATGTCAAAAGCATAGGAACATAGTATCTGAAACTGTATTATCATGAGCTATTAGAGGAGCAAGTTACTTTTTGTTAGTATAGTCATTTTAGGTTTATTGTCTTGTGTACTCAACTTACAAAAGAACAGAAGTACAGTGAAAAGTGTACAATGTTGCGAACACACAGCGCCATCTTAGGTACAAAGAACCTAGGTACAATCGTAGGTACAAAAAATAGAGAAAAGATAGGAAAACGTTACACTACATTACAGTATAAGTTAGCAAAATAAGAAATATAGCTAAAAAGGTAGATATTGTAGCCTTTCTGTAAGGGCTTCCACATAGTCTGGCTGGGCTCCAGTGGTCCCAACCAGTGGCCATCTTTGCTCCAGGCTACTGGCTGTCCCTGCTTCACCCTGAGCCTGCTGGCCACATTCCTCACTCTGCTCCGGGCTACTGGCTGTCCCTGCTTCAC
>NW_025976610.1:0-5987 GCF_021869965.1 Rhincodon typus | reverse complement strand
GCCACATTCCTCACTCTGCTCCGGGCTACTGGCTGTCCCTGCTTCACTCTGAGCCTGCTGGCCACATTCCTCACTCTGCTTCAGGCTACTGCCTGTCCCTGCTTCACTCCAGGCCAGTTGGCCACTGTCCCTGCTCTACTCCAGGCCGTTGTCTGCTGTCCCCACTCTGCTCCAGGTCCGTTGGCCACCGTCCCAACTCCAGTTCGGGCCGCTGGCCATTGCCATGGTGCTCTGGACCCACTGGCCGCCCATGCTCCAGGCCGCTGGCTGCCATCCCCGCTCTGTTCTGTGCCGCTGGCCGCTGTCCCCAGTCCGCTCCAAGCTGTTGACAAAAGAGGAAAAAGAAATTGAGAGAAAAAGAAAGATAATAATAAGAAAAGGAACGGACGGAGAGGACAAGCTCCAGCTGGAGCCTTCTACTCCACCACCATCTTGGACCAAAGGCGTCCATAGGTACAAGTATACATCCATAATATTTCTGTAAGATAGTGATATGCACCAACAGAAATAAAAAGAAATTTCAATCTAGTTTTAGTCCCCAGCTTGCCTCCAGAGTGAATCAGTATTGAGATATCTGCCATGTGGAGTTTCATTCTGCTTCCCCCAGAGGTGAGGTTGTGCCAGGAATTTGGAGTTACATTAGTTCATATGAAGAAGCTAAAGCAATTGTAATGTTTAAGTGAGCTCATAGAGGAAATGTAATGAAATGAAGACCTTTTCTCTTTGCAGATGAATGTGAACGATACGGCTTGTGTTTCAATGGTGTCCAGCCAGCCCCTCTCCCAGTAAACGTGGACATGGTTTTCGTTGTTGATGACTTGCAGCAGATGAACTCTACACAGTCAGAAACAGTTCAGCATTTTGTTACCTCAATGGTTGACACATTTCTGAGCACTACAGAACCTACAGCCTCTGGTCTTCATCCCCGGGTGGCTTTGCTACAACACACATCAAGTTACTCTCCAAGATATGGGAAAGATCCATTTACCCTAGACTTTAGAGTTCTGGATTATGCCTCAAAAACGCTGAAGAAGAGACACCTCCAAGAGCCAGTCAGTCGACCAGAGGGCACCACTGGCATTGCCAGCAGCATTTCATGGAGCTTGAAGAATTTCTTCTCAAACATCACAAATCCACAAGCTTACAAGGTTATCCTTACAATATTTTCAAGGGAAACAAGTATTGATGGGAAGAAATTATTGGACATATCACAAGAAGCCAAATGTAAGGGTTTCACGATATTTGCACTGGCCCTTGGGGAGGTATCTAATGTCACATTCCTGGAGGAGTTTGTCAGTTTTCCTTTTGATCAACATTTGGTTCACCTGGATAAGGGCCTGGAGGCTGAAATCGAATACGCACAAAAGTTTGCAGTGGCTTTTCTAAAAAACTTACCAAGTGAGTGCAATTACAACCCTTTTGTTTTATTATTTTGCCCCATTCCTTGGTTAATCCATACAGGGACAATGCAAGCAGTTCTGGGCCTACACCTTGGGAAGGATATTTTGGCACATGTTAGAGTGCAGCTCAAGTTTACCAGAACAATATTGGGACCTGAATTTTTGCTGACAAATCAGAATTGCAGAATTAGGAAAATTCTCATCTCCAGAAACCTGACCCTGGTTAAAAGTCCCTCAGAACTTCAGATTTTCATTTTTTGGGGGTGGGGACAGTGGATGGGAAGAGGTGAAAAGAGAGTCCGGAAAGTTTGGAGCTTACTGAGTCCTGGAAAATCCTGGGTGTAAGGCCAGCCTAGGTGCTCCAGCACATTGTGGAAGGAATGAGAAAAAGAATGTAAATGAAATACTCCAGCCATCATCACTCACAAACCCTGAACCCCACTTACACTGTCCCAACCATGCTAACCTGTGCCAACTCACAACCCACTCACAAGCCATGGTTTATCATACTCTTAATGACAATCTAGTCACCTTCATTCTCCCCATGACTGTTCATACCTTCTATATAGCCCTATGCACACCTAGCAATCCCCATTGCTATTCTTGACACCTATACCAACATCTATTAACACATGCCCCCAAGCAATCAGCCTTTGCTCCTACATGCCAACTTACCTATTATAGGCAATGGACAGTCCTCAGCACTATGTTGACATTAATTAAAGGTCTTAAGTGTCTGTTCACCATTTCAAATAAAATTCTTTATTGATTAAAATAAATTGCCACAGTTAATTTTCTCATCCCTTTTGAAACCAAGCATTAGAATTCACATTACATCTTAAAAGAACTTATACATACTTGTAGTTAGTCAATCGAGTTGTGAATGTACTGGTATCCCGCTGTGATAATGAAAAGTTGTGAAACCAGTCTTAATCCTGTGATTATAACTATCGGGTTTATATCATCAGAGATGTAAAATAGCAAGTATTGATATTTATTAAGACTGTAGACAATTGTCAAATATTTAAGGGGCCAGGTTTTCTAATAGCTTGAAAGTTTGACAGCTCCTTTAGATAGTAATCTTGAAAGTTCTCTTGACACCTAGCTTTATACTCAACTTGATTCTTCTTCTGACAGCTATTTTGGTGGCGATATTGGTAGCTATCTTGACTTTTTTTTTCTGGTTCTGACATGTGAAACAGTTCTGATGAGGTTATCCACATTCATAACAATCCCAAAGACACCTTATCTCTCCCAAATGACACCTCAACTCCCTCAAACATGTCCCAGAAGCAAATCTGAATCTTAACTCTCCAAAAGTTATTCTGTCATTTCAAGCAATTTTTACAGATTTAGAGCTCTTAACAGATGTTTATAATTAAGAAACTTTACTCTATTTAAAAGACTCTTTTTTTTCTTTAATTTACAGCTGAAATCAACAGTTACCCCCCTCCAGATCTAGAGAAGAAGTGCAGAGGAATAGAGTCTCAGGAGACAGTAAAAGAAGCAGAAAAAACACCGTCCTATAATATAGAACTGTATGCTTTATGGATAACTTTTATCTGTTACTAAAATTGTAATACAGGCTTTTCTCATTGTTAAATTGTGTCCTTTCCATTTCAGGGTGGTTGTAGCAGATGAAATTGAGCAACCTTCGAGTTACACCAACAATAACGGTAGGTAAAGAGAACTATTAGCTTGAATTTTGTACAGTACTCATGCCACCAGAGCTGAGACCAGGAGGTGAGCCCACAATGGGCAGTGACAAGACCTAAATAGAGAAGCAATTTCATTCCAATTAAGAGCTACTAGCCCTCAACAGTGCCACTGCTAGTGTTGGCCAATTTTGACACTATAACATGTCTCAAAATGAATGGCCATCTCCAATGAAGATAAGTGGTGATGGAGACACTGCACATTGTGGATCAGGGATTCAAAGGTGGTTCATGATAGAGACTTAATCATGCAAGTGGCCATTCCTGCTGGGATGATGGGAGGTTGGGCAAGAAGTAATAGAGGGGTCAGTGTTGACCATGTAATGCCCATTAATGAATACTATCATCCCCGGAACCCACAGGGAAACTGCTAAATTAACCTGATGGTATCCCCAATGTTGGTCTGTCCAATATGAGCAAAAGGTTCACAGAGGCAGCAAGTAACCCTTAATTAACCAGTTAAGTGTCTTAATTGCACCCCCCCACCTTCATAAGCAGACAGTTGACCGAAAACATTCCCACTGTAGGCAAACCCCATGGCAGCAAATTTTGCATGCTCCCTGACGTTTTCCCGATGATGCTGCCAGTCTTCCCTGGATCCCTGCAAGTGGCATGAAAAGTTTTTATTTTGTTTGTGTCCAACTAAAAGAAAAAGACGTTTATATAATGCCTTTCACGACCACCAGAAATTTCAACATATGTACTGAAGTACAGTCATCATTGCAATATTCGAAATGACACAGCCAATTTGTTTACAGCAAACTCTGCAAAAACTATGGGATAATTATCTGATAATTTTTTTTGCAATGTTCAGATTATGAGCTAAAAATTAGCAAGAGCGCTGGTGATCTGGGGACTGTCCTCTTCTTCAAACTCATACCATGAAATCATTTATGTCAATCTGAGAAAATCAGACAGGCACTTGGTTTAACATGTTATCTAAAAGGTAACACTTCCAATATTGCACACACTTCCAGTATTGTATTGAAATGTAAACTTTGAATTTTGCGTTCAATTTGTAACCTCTGACTCAAGGATGAGAACAAAATTTACTGAGACATGGTTGCCATTGAACAATAATATAATTTTAGGCTATGCATATATAGAGCTCAACAATCAGGGCTATCAATATCTCAAACTGTTGTTTGTAGGGTGGAAGTCTTGGTCAGCAATATTAAGGCATGCCATAAGTTGCACGTCACACTCTGGGAAGTGAGAGAACTTTGCATTCATTTGTATTCATTTTACCCATTGGTCTGCGGCAAGCTTTGACTTTCTTTTAGTGGTTTGGGTGATACCATCACCCTTTCAAAGTATTAAGACTGTATGACAATAAAATGTAGGAGCAGATATAGGCCATTCAGCCCATCTGGTCTGCTCTGCCATTCAATGAGACCCTGGCTGATTAGATAATCACCAACTCCACTTTCCTGCCTTTTCACTATAACTCTTGATTTTCTGACTGATTAACCTTAAACATTCTTAACAATGCAATCCGTATATCTTTCCTTAAATAAGAGGCCCAAAACTGTTCACAATGTTCCAACTGTGGTCTGCTAGTGCCTTGTTTAGTTTTAGCAAAACCTCCCCAGCTTTACACTCCATTTCCTTTGAATAAATGGCCAAGAATGTTCTGAATGAATTTATAAAGCGTCCAGGAACTTCAAAGACTTGTCAAGTCTTTTCAAGGAAAAGGCAATTTCACACCACTCAAGTTGACATTGAATATTCCTAAGTGTAAACATTTTGAGTATAGCTTCCATCAGAAGATTGTCATGCTACTATGCTCCTGAGTCAGCTTTGATTTGAAATTTCTTTATTAATCTGAAGTATATGAAGCTAGCTTGTAGCAATAGAACATAGCAAATCAACTTTGCCTTTAATGATGATTTGTGCAAATTATATGTTGTACTTAACATAGAATTTCTTTACCCCATTACACATGGTACTTCCACTTGTTCACAGCAACAGAAGCTTGGGAGGCCAGTAAGACCCTGCTCCTATGATGCTGCTTGGCCTGCTGTGTTCATTCAGCCCTGCACCTTGTTGTCTAAGACCCAAACATTGGCTACCGTGCAATGCAGTGTACAGGCAATTGTTTGCAAATTTGTTGTAGGGATGCTACATGAAAAATCTAGGCGGATTTGCTGGCAAGCAGCCAGAACGTGCAGGTTGACACTCAGCCCCTTTCTTTAATAATGGAAGGAGAGAGCTCTGAATTTTAGGCGGGAGATTCCAGTCAGGGCTCCTTCAGAAATGCAGAGACATATTCCCATTCTGACAGGTTTCTCAAAGTGCAGAACTATCAGGAGGAGGCAAAACGGGGCCCTTTTACACAGCCGGTGACTGCCATATTCTGAAATTTGAAGTCTAGAATCACAGCTGCTGTTAAAAGGTAAGTTTGAGGTTAGTGTGCCAGAGGGTAGGTGCGTAGGATGCTACATGGGTAGTAGGTAGGGAGTCAGCTCAGTTTATGCCAAGTGCATGGGGGTGCCAAGTAGAATACAGTGCAAAAGGGGCAAAGGATAGCATGTTAGTTGGGTAGGATGCTAAATGGATAGGGTGCCAAGGTGCAAAGAGGGCCAGGTAAGTGAAAACAGCCAATGTGACGCCACTGTTTAAAAAAGGAAGTAGACAAAAAGCAGGTAACTATAGGCCAGTTAGCTTAACTTCGGTAGTGGGGAAAATGCTTGAATCTATCATTAAGGAAGAAATAGCAAGACATCTGGATATAAATTCTCCCATTGGGAACACCCAGCATGGGTTCATGTAGGGTAGGTCATGTTTAACTAATTTGATGGAATTCTTTGAGGATATTACTTGCATGGTGGACAATGGGGAACCTGCGGATGTGGTGTATCTGGATTTCCAG
>NW_025976609.1:0-7346 GCF_021869965.1 Rhincodon typus | reverse complement strand
GGGGGAGGATGGTGGATGAAGAGGGTAGGGGAAAGAGGGGGGCAAGCAGAGAGGTAGATGGGTCAAATGGCCTAATTCTGCTCCTATATCCTATGGTCACATACCTTTCCTTACTTCAATCAAAAACACCTTACACATCATGAAATACTTATTTAAAGTGTGATCACTGTTACAGTGCAAGTGATTTTTTAAAACTGTCAATGTGTGCCACTTACATGGACCTATGTTGACTAATAGCCCGATGACATTTGTAACATCTCAGCTCATGGACTGCTGGAGCCGTCGTTCATGCTTTTACTCCTTCCAGGCGTGACTATTCAAACACATTCCTGGTTGGTCAGTGCACATCTTTTACAACTCGGCTTTTTTTCAGGGCAGTGACTAGGGGAAGTACTTTCTGTCAGAGGTTTGTGATACTCTACCTCAGAAAGTGGTGGAACCAGGAATATTGAACATGTTTAAGACTGAGGTACATAGATTTTATCAAGCAGGCAAATTGAAAGCCATCAGTATAGAAGGGCGTGCAGAATTCAATATGACATTCTTGAGTGGAGAAGCAGGTTTGAAGGACGGAATGGCCTGCTTCAGCTATTAATTTGTATTCCACTCTCTGAAACTCATCCAAAACTGTACTCCCTTATCCTTACTCACAACAAGTCCCACACACCTACCACTCCCTGTCACTGTTAACCTGCTCTGACTCCCGGACCAGCAACACACCTCAGTTTTCAAATTCTCATCTGTGTTTTACAAACTTCTCTCCACGGACTCATCACTCCTTATCTCGGCATGCTCCTCGACTCCACGACACTCCATAGATAGAGTGGACAACCAGAGACTTTTTCCCAGGGCAGAAATGACTATTACGAGGGGGCATAATTTTAAGGTGATTGGAGGAGGGTATAGGGGAGATGTCAGAGGTAGGTTCTTCACACAGAGAGTGATCGGAGCATGGAATGCACTGCCAGCGGTGATAGTAGCGTCAGATACATTAGGGACATTTACGTGACTCTTGGATAGGCACATGGAGGATAGTAGAATGTAGGGTATGCAGGGTAGATTGTTCTTAGTAGGTTAATAGGTCGGCACAACATTGTGGGCCGAAGGGCCTGTACTGTGCTATACTGTTCTATGTTCAATGTTCTATCCCTCGAAGACCTTTCAACTCATCGAAACGTAACCTCTTGAGCGTCCCTGATTTTAATCACGGAGGCCACGTCTTCAGCTGCCTTGGCCCCCAAGCTCTAGAATTCCCTCCTTAAATCCCTTTCAACAGGCCATACAAATGTAAGTAGTTGTTGTTGGTCCCATCGCAACTCTCCTAACACAGCTGCCTATTGCCTGTTTGCTTGGGCTCCCAGACTCGGAAGTATTTTGCAGAATGTTACAACACTGTCCTGTAAGGAATGTGAATTGCTGCTGCTGTTATAGTTTATGGTTGAGCCGAGGACACAATCAGATTGTGAAAGCTCCCACGGAAATCTTTTTCTTCCCTCAAGCTACAGAGATCAAGATTCCTGTCTGGACAATACCGGTCCAAGCCACTTACCATCCTGACTTGGAACTTATCACTGTTCTTTCGGTGTCGTTGGGTCAAAATCCTGGAATTCCCTCCCTAATAGCATTGTGGGTCAACCCACAGCAGGAGGAATGCAGCGGTTCAAGAAGGCAGCTCATCACCACCTTCTCAAGGGCAAGTAGGGACGGGCAATAAATGCTGGGCCCAGCCAGCGACACCCATGTCCCATGAGTAGATTTGTTTTAGAAAGTGAAGGTGGAAATTAAACTCGGAGCATGCATCCTCAGACTATCAGCACTCACAAAATAATTGGATTGCTGCATCTGTCTCTCACAGCATCCATCCTGTCCCAGCTATATTAAACTGGTTCATAAAGAGAGTTTAATTGAACAGAAAGCAGTTAGAGAGAGGCCAGGCAATTTCCATGAAAGAGGCATAACCTTCATTAAATAGATAAAGTCACATTCAAACAGGATAGAATTCTCTGAATGTATCATTTTTTCCCGAATACAGTTGGCAGCCTGCTTGTATTCCCAATGAACCATTTTAAGTCATTAGGTATGAATGGATGGATGGGAATGTGACTCAGGGTTGTATTGAAATGTTTAAATGTTCTCCCATGTGCTTGTATATGATAACAGAGCACAGATCTTTCAGTGCGTGGCTTTGGCCCAAGTCATTAACCTGTAATCAGTTTCTTGTGGACTGATTAAAATCGGAGATGCACACAGGGCCAGATCTGAAAGCACACAGAGATCTCGGAGGCTTGTGGAATAGGAAGAGATTATAGTGAGACAGAGAGAGAGAGAGAGTATGATGCCGCAGAGGGATTTGAAACCAAGGATTAGAATTGTAAATAAAAACCGGAAGAACTGCGGATGCTGTAAATCAGAAACAAAAACAGAAATTGCAGGTCTAGTAGCAACTGTGAAGAGGAATCAGAGTTAACGTTTCGGAGCCGGTACCCGGTTCTGAGGGAGGGTCACCGGACCCGAAACATTAACTCTCATTTCTTCTTCACAGATGTTGCCAGACCTGCTGAGCTTTTCCAAAAACTTCTGTTTTTGTTTTTAATTAGAATTTTTAAATCAGGGGTGTCGCTTGACTGGGAGCCGATGTGGGATTTCCTGTCCTGGTTGCAGTTTAAGACACTCGAAACGGAAGAAGTTGCATTTATATAGCACCTTTCATAGTCCCACGACATTATGAGGCATTTTCTTGCCTCCAACATTCTCATCTAAATCATTTATATATACATGCCAAACAAAATTGGCCACTAGACCAAAAATAAACAACCCTCCACCACCACTCCCTGTCTGCTATCGTCAAACCAATTTTGTATCCAATTGGCAAGCACCCCCTGAATCCCAT
The DNA here is from genome assembly GCF_021869965.1 of Rhincodon typus. Taxonomy (NCBI): domain Eukaryota; kingdom Metazoa; phylum Chordata; class Chondrichthyes; order Orectolobiformes; family Rhincodontidae; genus Rhincodon; species Rhincodon typus. The sequence goes on along the minus strand of NW_025976609.1, from coordinate 4,456 downwards.
GTGATCTAACTTTAATGATTAATCTAACCCGCGGAACCTTGTCAAAGGCTTTACTAAAGTCCCCGTAAACAATGCCTACTGCTCTGCCCTCATCAATCTTTTTGGTTTAGGTCCTCAAAAAACTCAATCAAGTTTATGAGACATGATTTCTCACACCCAAAGCACAAACTTACTTGAATGATGGTACATTCACATTGAACAGGAAGATATTCACCTCCATTTCCTTGGATACAGCGATGGAGACTGGGTCATCGAATATTGAGTGGTGGAGGCTGCTGGATGGGCTGAGTGGCCTGTGTTACACAGAAACACAGTGAATAGGAAGAGGAGTAGGCCATTCAGCCCCTTAAGCCTTCTCCACCATTCAATATGTTTCTTTCCATTCAAGGCTGAGTTGGTCAGATTTTTAATTCAAAGGTTTGTCAAGGGTTAGGAGGGCAGGCAGGGAAGTGGAGTCTAGACCATAATTGTATGAACCACTATCTCACAGCAGGCTCAATGGGATGAATGGCCTAATCCTGTCCCAATTTCTGATGTGCTCACATTCTTATTGGAGATGGAGAAGATATACAGAGCATTCCCAATGTTTGTTCTTTCCGTTCAGATCTAGGTTCTGAAGAAGAGTACGCTGGACTCGAACTGTTAACTCTGTTTCTCTCTTCACAGATGCAGCCAGCCCTTCTGAGTTTGCCCAACACTCTCCGTTTCTGTTTCAGGTCGAGGGTGAGCTGCGTCTCTGTCGCCGAATATACCCAATCAGGTGATCTCCCTTGACATGTAAATGAGAGCCCATCCCAGAATATCCAATAGCATACCACAGCCATGAGCCCGTCTATCAAACCAACCTTCACCCACAGCAAATTAATCTGCTGTTGGGCCTGTCTCTGTCTGTGGGATTTAGCTGGATCACATTCACTGAAGTGAGAACAATCACCTCGAAACATGACAAAGCAATTCATTGTACATTAAAGTGTTTTTGGACATTTCCAAGAGAGATGAGTTAAGTCTGATTGAAAGTAAGTCTTTCTTTCAATTTTTCTGGATGTTAGCTGTGCCATAACTGATGCCAGGTTTCACCTAGCCCTTAAGCACCCAATCGTTCTCCCTGAATGTGTTGGGGAAGGTAGGGGTCGAAGAAGATGACTTGCCAATATGCTCTTTCACAGTCTTAGGCATTAAACATAGAACATAGAACTGTACAGCACAGTACAGGCCCTTCAGCCCACGATGTTGTGCCCAACTTTTACCCTAAACCTAAGGTCTATCTAACCTCCACCCCTACCTTATACTATCATCCATATGCCTATCTAATAGTCACTTAAATGCCCCCAATGAGGCCAACTCCACTACCCTCTCCGGCAATGCATTCCACGCTCCTACCACTCTCTGAGTAAAGAACCTACCTCTGACGTCTCCCCTATATCTACCTCCACTCACTTTAAAACTATGCCCTCTCATAATAGCTACCTCCACCCGAGGAAAAAGTCTCTGGCTGTCTACTCTATCTATACCTCTGATCATATTGTATACCTCTATCAAGTCACCTCTCATCCTTCGTCGTTCTAAAGAGAAAAGCCCTAGCTCTCTCAACCTTTTCTCGTAAGACCTTCCCTCCATTCCAGGCAACATCCTGGTAAATCTCCTCAGCACCTTTTCCAACGCTTCCACATCTTTCCTGTAATGAGGCCACCAGAACTGGACACAATACTCCAGATGTTGCTGAACCAGGCTTTTGTAAGCTTGTGAGAATGATCAGGAAAAGAGGTTGGGAAGTATAGTGGTTACTAATGAATAATCTAAAGACAAAAGGCATTGTCCAGAGACATGAATTCAAGACCCTCGGTGTTAAATAGGGAAGAAATTTGAAATCAAAAAACTAGATTCAGTGAAAGTGAGAGACATTAAAATCCCATTGGGTTCACTAATGCCAAGCTGTCCTTATCCGGTCTGGCCTACATGTGACTCCAAACCCACAGCACTCTTCATGGTATTCTTAATCGTCCTAGCAAACCACTCAGTTATATTCCAGAAACCAGCTCACTACTATCGTCCCAAGGACAATGAGAGATGGGTAATCATTGCAGGCCTCACCAGCGATGCCCACATTCTGTCATTTCTCCTGTCCTTGTTCCTAAGATTGAGTGGGACAATGGTCTCCCATCAGACTCCCTCCCATGTACTGGCTATAATTCTGCAAGGGTTTGCCATTGGCTTTGGGCAGTGGCAGCTGATCAGGAAACCCTCCTGCTGTTTCTGCTGGACGTTGGGTGATTCTAGAGGGTTTACAGGCAGATTGCTAATGTTTGTCCACTTTACAAATGCATGGCCAATAAATCCTGGAGTGGGTCTTGATGCGAGTATTCCTGGGGCAGGGGTACCTGCTGTGTCACAACGCCAGCTCTCCGCCTCCCATTTCAGAATCTATCTCATAATCTCAGAGATTAGGGTCATACATTTAAGACTGAGATGAGGAGGAACTTCTACTCTCAGAGGATCTGTGGAACTCCTTGCCATGGAGAGCTGTGGGGACAGAGTCCTTGTCTATATTTAAGGCTGAGATAGAAAGATTCTTGATCAGTCAGGGAATCAAGAGTTACAGGGAGGAAAGTGGACGTGAGGAGTGTTGGATCAGCCAAGATCCATATTGAATGGTGGAGAAGCCAAACAGCCTACTCCTGCTCCTATTTCTTACGGTCATATGGAGACTGGGTCATGAAGTATATACAAGGCTCAGGTGGACAGATTTTAATCAGTAAAGGATTCAAGGGTTATTTGGAAAAGGCAGGAAATGGAGTTGAGGATGATCTGATCAGCCTTGATCCGAATGAATGGTGGGGCAGACTCGAGGGGCTGAATGACCTAGTCCTGCGTCCATGCCTCATGGTCTTCTGGGTGTCTTATAGTGGAGGTTAGTTAGCTTCAGTTGATTGGCCGGCAAGCATCTGATGCAGACTGGTGTGGGTTCTATGATCATCAACAGAGACCTGTGTCTTCCCTTTACCCAAGGGTTACAGAGTAAAAGGTAAAGTGGCTATAGTCCCAGAGGGTTCTCAGGCAGCTGTTTCATCAGAAAGAGACAACTGGGTGATGGTTTAACCTGATGGTCACCACACCTTAGAAAGAGAAGTAGAGTCATTCATGGTAATTGCCCTAAAGTTAAAAAATAACAAATTATGTTTGTGGCTCACTACTGCCCTCATAGCACCAGGGACCCCGGTTCGATTCCACCCTCGGGTGACTGTCTGTGTGGGGTTTGCACATTCTCCCCGTGTCTGCGTGGGTTTCCTCCGGGTGCTCCAGTTTCCTCCCACAGTCCAAAGATGTGCAGTCTAGGGTGGATTGGGCTATGGGAGATAGAGTTGAGGGGGGCGGGGAAGGGGTGTGGGATGCTCTTTGGAGGGTTGGTATGGACCTGACGGGCCGAATGGCCTCTTTCTGCACTGTAGGGATTCTATGATGAAAAGAGATGCCCATAACCCTTAGTGGACTGTGGCCCATTCCTTCAAAGTCACACAAAGGGACTTTGTCCCAAGGGCTGGGACAAGTTTCAAGAGGCATTCAGAAGGGGCAGTGGGTGGTTATTTGGATTGAAATGGTGTGTGGGGAAATGGCAGAAGATTGCCACTAGGGGATAGAATAGGTGCAGAGATGATGGGCTGAATAGCCTCCTTTGGCACAGTAACAATCCTGACTGTTCACTATTCATTGGTCTTGTACTATCTGTTGGAGATTTGCCTGCAGTTAATGACAGTTTAAAAAACACTTGAAGGAGCACGCCGAGACTTGAAAGGCACTACCTCAATGCAAGTTCTTTGTTTACCGTGGTCCTCTCGGCTCAGAAAGCTCAGAACCTTTCCCACCCTGAGCTGTCGCCTCCAAACCAGTGAGTCACCTTTATTTGGTGTGCGCTGTTGGATTGGCGGAAAGTGCTGTGTAATCAATGCCTGTCAACAGAAGTAGTTAAAAGCTCAGGCAATCCTTTCAACTTGTAAGCACCAGCAGAGCTTGAAAACTTTATTAATTCTTCCTTGCAGCTGGGAGGGGGAACTTGAAGTTAAATTAATCCATTTGTTTAAAGGTGCAGAAAGCTTACAGCATTCCTCAGACAGGTGAGTGCTGGGGTGTTAATGTTTGGGCAGGAGATGCTTTCAGATGTCAGGTTGAAACTCTTCAAACAAGCTCTTGGCAGCCCGTGCTTTGTCAACAGGCAAGCGATTAGCAAGCCAGGAGGAGGGGAAGGAGAGGACAACATCAAAAGGCACAGGTGTGGACACAATGCTTTCACACAGTCCGCCTTTGTTCCTGCAGATGGACAAGCCACAGGAATGACATTAGCAACACATTAGCAAGGTGTTCACATTGAAATCCATCTCAATACACACACACACACTCACACACACAGACTCACACTCATACGCACACACACACACAGACACATGCACACGCACACACACAC
>NW_025976608.1:0-7346 GCF_021869965.1 Rhincodon typus | reverse complement strand
CTGGTCAACCAATCCTCTATCCATGCCAATACATTACCTGTAATACCGTGCAACTTTATCTTATGTAGCAGCCTTTGGTGTGGCACCTTGTCAAATGCTTTCTGGAAATCCAGATACACCACATCCACAGGTTCCCCACTGTCCACCGTGCAAGTAATGTCCTCAAAGAATTCCACCAAATTAGTTAAACATGACCTACCCTTCATGAACCCATGCTGGGTGTTCCCAATGGGACAATTTATATCCAGATGTCTTGCTGTTTCTTCCTTAATGATAGATTCAAGCATTTTCCCCACTACCAAAGTTAAGCTAACCGGCCTATAGTTACCTGCTTTTTGTCTACTTCCTTTTTTAAACTTGATAGAAGTCTTTTAGATAAGCAAATAAATATGCAAGGAATGGAGGGATATGGACCAAAGGCAAGCAGAGGTTTAATTTGGTGTCTTGTTCGGCACAACATCATGGGCCTTCCTGTGCTGTACAGTTCTGCATCTTACGTATGTTAAATTCGGTCAGCGGTCAGGAATATGAGCGTTTGACTACAAGCAAAGCAGCTAGAGGAATCCAGGAGGTAGTGCTGAAAGGGCCTAGGTCCTTTTTTCTGTCTAACAAGTTTGAGATTCTTGCTGCCTATATTGTTAAGAGAGGGTGCTGCAGGATGAACGAACTGACCATAGCACCGTGAAACAGTGAGTTATACAAGGGGCAGTGGGGGAAGAGAAGAAAAAGAACTGTAGTTGCAGTCAGGGATAATATAGTCAGGGAATAGACACTGTCCTCTTTGCTCATGCTCCAGAGTCCCGAAGGCTGTGCTGTCTGCTAATGCCCAGGTTTGGGAAATATCATCTAGACTGCATAGGAACTTGGAGTGGGAAGGGCAAGATCCAGTTGTCATGATCCACTCAGGTATTGAATGATAAAGGTAGAAAGATGGAAGAGGTTCTGCTGAGGGAATATGAGCAGCCTGAGGCTAGATTAAAAAGAATCTAAAAAGTGGTGCTCTCTGGATTACTATGTGAGCCACGAGCAAACTGGCATATGGTCAACAAGATGAAGAGGTGAATGCATGGTTCAAAGATTGGCATGGGAGAAATGGATTTGAATTCATGGGACATTGGTACCAGTACTGGGGAAGGATGGAGCTGGTCCTATGGGATGTGCTCCACCTGAATCATGCTGGGATCATAGTTCTTGTGAATTGGCTGTGGATAGGGCTTTAAAGAGTTTGGGCGTGGGGGGGGTGCAGCTGCATGGGAAATTATGGAATAACTTAAATTGGGAGTGGGCTTAGCAGAGTTTAAAGTTTCCAGAACAAGCAACAGGATAGAGATCATAGAAAGGGTCAACACAGGATGTACTTAGATGCATGCAGTACAAGAAACAAGGTAAATGAGCTCATAGCGCATATTGAAATTTGCAAGTATGATTTGTGGGTATCACAAAGACATGGCTGCATCCAAAGATACGTATTCTATTAGAAAGACTGGCAGATGGGCAAAAGGAGCAGAGTTGACTTGTTAGTAAGAAATGAAATTAGATCAATAGCAAGAAAAGAAGGTGAGAGGGTGTAGAATCTGTGAGTAGAGCTGAACAACTGCAAAGAAAAAACAAGACCTTCTTAGGAGTTATATACAGACCTTCTAGCAGTAGTCAGGATGTGGGGAAGAAAATAAACGGGGAGGTAGAAGAGATATGTGAGGAAAGCACTATTACAATTATCATGGAGGACGTCAATACGCTGGCGGACTGGGAAAATCAGGTCAGTCGCAGATCAAAAAAGAAATTTGTGGAATGTCTAAGAATTTTTTTGGAGCTGCTTATGGTAGAGCCCAGAAGAGAACAGGCAATTCTGGATGTAGTGATATGAAATGAGGCAGACTTGATTAGGGAGCTGAAGGTGAAGGGGCAGTGGCCACAAGATAGAATTTACCCTGTTGTTTGAGGGACAGTAGATTGAATCAGATGTAATGGTACTACAATTAAATAAAAAGGTAAGTACCAAAGACGAGGGAGGAGCTGGCCAGAGTTGATTGGAAAGCAAGCCTAGCACAGAAGACAATAGAGCAGAAACAAAAGGAATTAACGATCTTTTGGATGTGAATGTGGACGGTAGGTGAGGACAAGGGAATGCTATCGCTATCGAAAGAAGAAAAGGAGTGAGGGCCGAGGTTCGGGAGACAGCTCGGACACGACTGAGGGCCGTGTCAACCACAGTGGTGGGGTATCCTCAGTTGAGGAAGAAGGTGGATGTTCTGAAGGCTCCCTTGTCGAAGTTGGCAGCATCAAACACAGTCAGCATGGCTTCAAGAAGGGGAAAATGAAGCCTGAAAAATTTACTAGAAATCTCTGGAGGTGGTAACAAGCAGAATAAAGGGGAAGCAGGGGACATAATATCTTTAGATTTTAATAAGGCAATAAGAAACAGAAACAAGAATAGGCCCACATTTAAAAGGACCATGGCTGATCCAACAATTGCCACATTCACTTTCTTTCATTTTTCCTGTTATCCGTGATCAAAAACTTATTTCAGCCTTGAATATGTACAAGGACTCTTCCCTCCACAGCTCTCTACGGCAAGGAGTTCAAAAGACACTCCACCCACAAAAAAGTTTTTCCTCCTCACAGTCTTAAACTGGCACCTCTTTATTCTGAAACTGTGCCTGCTGCGCTCATCAAGGGAAGCATCCTCTCAGCACTTACCCCATCAAGCCACTTAAGAATCCAGTATGTTTCAATGAGATCACCTCTCATTCTTCTAAACTCCAATGAATACAGGCCCAGTTGGCCAAATCACTTATGTGACAAGTATGCCATCCTAGGAAACAATCTGGAGAACCTTCTCCGCACACCCTCTATGGCAAGTATATCCTTTCTTGGTTAAAACAGACCCAAAACAGTATTTAAAACTTCAGGTATGGTTCCCATACAGCTGCAATAAGACATCCTTGTTCATGTACTCAGCTCTCTTGCAATGAACGCCAACATACTACATTCCCTCCTAGTTACCTGCCGCACCTGCGGTGACTAATGTACAAGGACACCCAGGTAGCTTTGTACATCAACATATCCCAATCTATCACAATTTAAATAACACGCTGCCATTGCTTTTCCTACTGGAGAACTTCCTACTTCTCCACATCTTGTGTTGTCTGGCATGCATTTGCCCACTCAAATTGTCTAAATTGTCCTGAATTTTCTTGATGTCTTCAGCATTAACAGTCCCAACTAGTTTTGTGGGGTCAGGAAACTTGGTACTTTTGGATGTGGGAATGAAATATAATAATACCATATGATAATATATAATGTAAATCACTGGGGCCCCAATCACTGATCCCTGCAGCACTCCAGTAGTTACCATTTTCTGCTCCGAAAGAGACCAATTCATTCCTTATTGTTTCCTGTCTACTAACCAATTCTCAATCCATGCCAGTATTTTACCAACAAACGCACATGCTTTTATTTTGCACACCAATCTCGTGGCACTTTAATAAAAAGCTTTCTAAAAATTCAAATATTGGTTCTCCCTTAACAATTCAACAAGTTAGATCCTCAACAACTTCAGGTGTGTGGCTGATGGACCCATAGCCACGTCTGACCCATCGCCAGAACTCTAGCCCTCACTCCCTCTTCCCTCCTACGTCTGCAACAGAGTTCCATTTGTCCTCACTTACCATCCTACTAACAGCCACATCCAAAGGATCATGAGCTGCCATTTCTGCTACCTTCAATCGAATGCCACTACCAGACATATTTCCCTCACCTTCTCAGGGACCATCTCTTCCAGGACACCTTGGTCCACTCCTCATCCACTCCCAACATCTTCCTGCACCACCTTCCATGCAATCGCACAAGATGTAACACCTGCCCATTTACTTCTGCCATTCTCACGGTCCAACACCCCAAACATACCTTCCAGGTGAAGCAGCAATTTACCTCCACTTCACTTAATCTAGTCTATTGTATTTGCTGCTTACAGTGTGGTCTCCTGTACATGGGGGAGGATGAAGCATAGTGGACATTTGCTTAGCAGAACACTTACATTGTCTGCAAAAATGACCGAGCTTCTTACTGCTCCTATTTCAACACATCACTGATGCTCTTTGGTCAGCACATCGAGCTTGCTAGAGTGCTCCAGTGATGCTCAGCGCATGCTGGAAGAACAGTTTATTTTCTGCTTGGGTACCCTGCGACCTTCAGTACTCAATATTGAAGTCAGTAATTTTAGGGCCTGAGCACCTTCTCCCAAGTCCTCACCCCAAATCCCACACACGAGGCCTTGTCATCACAGCGGTTGTTACCACAAACAACCCATCATCAGCCACTAATGGTCCCCATTAGCAGCTACTCATTCTCCAAGGCTGACCTGTTTTTCTCTCTCTGGGGTACATCTTCACCTGCCATTTACCCCCCAAGCCATCTTCAGCGTATACACCAACCTTTTCCTAGCTACAAGCAGGTCTGAAGAAGGGTCCCTGAACCCAAAACATTAACTCTGCTTTCTCTCCGCAGATCAGTTGAATTCTTCCAACAATTTCTGATTTTGTTTCCAATTTCCAATATCCACAGTTCTTTGGTTTTTCATTCATTCAGGAGTCCCCAGATACTAAAACGGTCCACATGCAAACTAGCAAAACCTATACAACATCCAGATTTAGGCTGACAAATAACATTCATTCCGTAGAAGTGCCAGCAAATAACCATCTCCAACAAGAGAATCTAACTATTGCACTTTGACATTCAATGCCATTACAATCACTGAATTCCTCAGTATTAACACCCTGGGGATTAGCAACAAACAGAACCTAAACTGAATCAGAGATAGTAGGAACTGCAGATGCTGGAGAATCCGAGACAACAAGGTGTAGGGCTGGATGAACACAGCAGGCCAAGCAGCATCATAGGAGCAGAGAGGCTGACGTTTCGGGCCTAGACCCTTCATCAGAAATGCAAATACTGTGGCTCAAGAGCAGGTCTGAGGCTAGGAATTCTGCAGAGAGTAACTCACCTCCTGACTCCCCAAAAGCTGACCCATTGACAATGCACACCTCAGAAGAAAGAGAATATGAACTTCTTGTCTGTGATTGGAGCTCCATTCAAGAAGCTTGACACCATCCATGACAAAGTAGCCTGCTTGATTTGCATCACATACACAAAATTCACTGCCTTCACCACTAACACTTGATAGCAGCACTGTGGATATTCACCAAGGCTCCTTAAACACCATCTTCCAAGCCCAGAACCACGACAATTTAGAAGAGACAGGAACAGCAGATACAGAAAAAGCCATGACCTGCAAGTTCCCTTCCAAGCCAAGATATTGGGTCAAGATATTGAAACTCCAACAGCATTGTGAATTTACCCGCAACAAATGGACTGCAGCAGTTCAAGAACACAGCTCACTACCACTTTCAAGGGCAATCAATAATGACCTATCCAGCAATGCCCACATCCCATGAAAGAATGAAGAGAATGTTTGGTGAACAGACACCACCCCCTGCCAAGCATGCTGCGTAACAAAAATTTCACTGCACCATGAAAATCTTATATTTTTACAATTAGACTTAATAGAATTATACAGCACAGTTCACATTTCTGATGGTAAATGCTGTACATTGCCAACACAATTCCAGGTTCACAGAATCTATAACAAAATAAACAATCTAGTTTTAATGCCAACCACAAAAGTCCTTAAAGGGTTAAGTTACAGAGATGAGAGTGTGCTTAAGACGTCAGTTCCTGTTCTCAATCCAACCCAAACCTCCCCCACATAAACAGGAAGCTCTCTGAACCCTCTGCAAAACAAATGAATCAGCTGGAACATGCAAGCAGCTGATCATCTTTGTTTATTCTCTCTTCTGATCCATTAGATAGGCCTTTTCCATTCCTATCCTACACCCTTCACCCCACAAACAAATTGCACAGATCATTTATCAACCTACCCTCCTGATATGTTCATCAGCTTTTATATGAACAAATGTATTTTAAATGGGCAGAAAAAAAGTAAAACAAAAATTCACTCTGCAGCACTCATTGTTCCTTACCACAATCACATGAGGCGAATGCACCAAAGACTTCAATTCATTAAGATCATTTTCAGCCTATTAACAAAGACAGGAATAATTAGCTCAGTACAGGCACTACTGCAACACACAATCTGCGTTCATAAGATACAGATCTGAGAGAAGGTTACCTTTTCCCATTCTCCCTCCATTACATGATTGCGGAATTTAGTTGCAGAAGGATGTTCCAAGCGGCAGCCCGATTCCTGCATCAAAAGGTCAACTGTTTGGCTGCAAGAGGAGAAACAACTGAAGCCTAACAATGGTATTGGAGAAGAAATCTGGAACAGTTCTTATAATGACAACCTAACCACAAAACTCCACAACACATCATGACAGCTGTATTAAATCTGTTCCTTTAAAAGTATCAAGGCATCATAACATCAAACTTACAGCCCTTACATGTGTGGACACATAGCCATAAATCTTATATTCATTCTCTATAAATAGACCATCAATAGGCCACTGTTTAATTCCATCAATAGACTGAACACAAAATGTGAATCCCAAGAGTCCCTACTAACATTTGGAGAAAAAAAAACACGCCAGAATTTCCCAGATATGAAACCTCAGCTATTTTCCCAAATCCAAGTGCTCTGCCTATTAAAAAAAATCATTACAATACAAAGAAGGAATCAAACCATCAAATAGTTTGAACCTTTAAAGCTGAGTACATGGTAATTTCCTACAATATATCATTGCAGAATCTACTTTAAAAAGTTAAACATATTAATTTTAGAAATAATGAGCTATAGATAGGGAGGCAATGGCTTAGTGGTATTATCACTGGACTGTTCATCCAGAAGCCCAGATAATGTTCTGGGAATCCAGGTTCAAATCCTGCCATTCGATGGGGAATTTAAATTCAATAAATATCTGGAACTGACAGTCTAATAATGACCATGAATCCATTGTCAATTGTTGGAAAAACCCATCTGGTTTACTAACGTCCTTTAGGGAAGGAAACTGCAACCTTTACCAGACCCACAGCAGTGTAGTTGACTCTGAACTGCCCTCTGGGCAATTAGGGATGGGCAATAAATGCTGCCTGGTCAGCCACACCCTCACCCCATGAATGAATAAAGAAATAAAAAGATGGGATTCACGAACCAAAATGGTTCCCTATATCAATAGAGATAGTAGGAACTGCAGATGCTGGAGAATCCGAGACAACAAGGTGCAGGGCTGGATGAACACAGCAGGCCAAGCAGCATCATAGGAGCAGAGAGGCTGACATTTTGGGCCTAGACCCTTCATCAGAAAAGGGGGAGGGGAAGGGGGTTTTGA
>NW_025976607.1:0-7346 GCF_021869965.1 Rhincodon typus | reverse complement strand
CCCGCCTCTTCGACCTGTTTGTTTCCTCTCCACCAATCTTCTCCTCTATCCATCTTCTATCCGCCTCCCTCTCTCTCCCTATTTATTTCAGAACCCCCTTCCCCTCCCCCTTTTCTGATGAAGGGTCTAGGCCCGAAATGTCAGCCTTTCTGCTCCTATGATGCTGCTTGGCCTGCTGTGTTCATCCAGCCCTGCACCTTGTTGTCTCGGATTCTCCAGCATCTGCAGTTCCTACTATCTTTGATCATTACTCTCTGTTTCCTATCACTTTCTCAATTTGGGTGGCACAGTGGCTCAGTGGTTAGCACTGCTGCCTAACAGCACCAAGGATCCAGGCTCAATTCCGCCCTCGGGAAACTGTCTGTGTGGAGTTTGCATAGTCTCCCCGTGTCTGTGTGGGTTTCCTCCAGTTTCCTCCCACAGTCCAATGATGTGCAGGTTAGGGTGGATTAGCCATGCTAAATTGCACATAGAGGGATATACAGACAAGGTGGGTTAGCCATGAGAAATGCAGAGTCATACAGTGAGGTGGGATGCTCTTCAAAGGGTCGATGTGGACTTAATGGGTTGAATGGTCTGCTTTACACATTCTAGGGAATTCTGTGAATTTTGTATCTTTGTTGCTGCTGACCCTTTCACCATAAGACCAGAAGAAATAGGAACGGGGTAGGCCACTCAGCCCCTTGAGACTGTTCTGCCATTCAATGGGATCCTGGCTGATCTGACACTCCTTATGACCACTTTTCTGCCCTTTCTCTGTAACCTTTGATACCCTGACTGGTCAGGAAACTATCTATCTCAGCCTTAAATATACACAAGGACTTTTATTCCAAGATCTATACTTTCCTCGCAAGGCTGTTGTGTGGCCAAAAGCCAAATGACCATCTCCAATGTTCTTAGCTGACTTCCAACTCCTGCTAAGTTCTATTCCTTTAGACCTACAAGCAGATATTGTTATTCTGAACTGTAAGCTCTTCTTCACATTGATCTCACACATTTTAGCCACAGCTGTGTAGAGCAACTCGCTAGATAATGACCAGCTGAAACAGCTCAAGAAGATCATCATCAGTGCTAGGCTGAATACATTGAGCAAGGCCCTGAGTTAGTACATACTTTCTGGTCATTCAGCAATGAACTCGGACTCTCCTAGGATGTAATCTTTAAAGGCAAACAAGTCATAATATTGCATGCTCTGTGTCAAGGCATGCAAGATCATACATACAGGTACCATGGACACAGAAAAGATTGGCATGTGAATGCATATATTGACCCAGCATCTAAATCATAGAATCCCTACAGTGTGGAAACAGGCCCTTTGGCCCAACAAGTGCACACCAACCCACAGAGCATCCCACCCAGACCCATCCCCCATAACCCACCTAATCTACACATCCCTGAACATTATGGGAAAATTTAGCACAGCCAATCCACCTAACCTGCACATCTTTGGACTGTGGGAGGAAACCCATGCAGACACGGGGAGAATGTGCAAACTCCACACAGACAGTTGCCTGAGGCTGGAATTGAACCCAGGTCCCTGGCACTGTGAGGCAGCAGTGCTAACCACTGAGCCACTGTGCCACCCCTAAGAAATGTAATTGGCAGGATTCGAACCTGCGCAGGGAAAACCCAATCGATTTCTAATCCATCGCCTTAACCACTCGGCCACGGCTAAAGGAGGGGCATCAATTAATTATTGAATCACATGAAACACCTCGACTCCATCAACCTCAACAATCATGAGAACCTCTTCTTCTACAGGAGATCCTTTCTGAGTGAGGCTGATATCAGGGAGGCGATGGCCTAGAGGTATTATTGCTGGACTGTTAATCCAGAGACCCAGGTAATGTCCTGGGGAGCTGGGTTTGAATCTTGCTATGGCAGATGGTGGAATTTGAGTTCAATAAATATCTGGAATTAAGGGTCTAATGATGACTGTGATTCCATTGTTGACTGTCGGGAAAAACCCATCTGGTTCACTAATGTCCTTTAGGGAAGGAAACTGCCATCCTTACCTGGTCTGGCCTACATGTGACTCCAGACCTACAGCAATATGGTTGACTCTGAACTGTCCATTGGGGCAATTAGGGATGGACAATAAATGCTGCCTAGCCAGTGACACCCTCATCCCAGGAATGAATAAAGAAAATATGTTCCATGACCAAGGACATAGTTACATTCTGGTGACTTGAGTATTTCACTAAGTTCGTTTTTGTACAGCAACTCAAAGATCCCGCAGTGCAACAGTTGTTGACATAGTGACAGCTGTAGTCAACATCCCCAATGTACGTCAATGATTGTGTCTGATGACAGTCTGTAGTACACTCATGCACCCTTCCAAGACATGTCCTGGAACAGGGTGCCCAACATATTACCACTTCTCTTTATTAACCTCAGTCGAACTGTCTCACAGAATGCCCTGTTTGTAACATAAAATCCACAATCATTGAACATAAAGTGACTTGCCAAGATTCCGGATAGCTACCATTATGATCCCAGCTACTGGACAAGTCAAATCCCAAAATGAAATTCGGCTTGATCGATCATATATCTAATTTTTGGAATTGGTTAAGGTGTGGGTTAGTCATTGAACTATATTCTCATGAGGCTGTAGATGTTCTTTTGTAACAGAACACAAGCTTATTATACAAAAGAAGAAAACAAATAAAGCTACATATATAGCTTTTAAATATTTCCATAGCTAATGCTTTCTGTTTTCTTTCTCAATTTGAAGAACTTAAAGAATTCTATCCAAACTCTCCTGGCTTGGAAGCTGCACAGACTAGAAACCAGTTCTGCTGAAGTGGCTAGTTCCCGTGAACTGTCTTAATTTATCTGCTGGGAGAAACTATTCCAACTTCTGAATTGAACTTTGGGCTCTTCTCAACTAAAACTTTGAACCTGTGTTCTAAATTCTAAATGAAACTAATTGCCTTCATATGCTAACTCATAAATCCAATAGTATAAACATCTTATCCACCAACACTACAGGGGTACTCCCAGGCACTCATATGCTTTCTTACAACTGATGTGTTTGGGTCACTGTTCCAAATTGACTTTCTGACCCTTTTAAAAAATAAACCTTCACAGAACTGACCAGTTCACCTGTTCAAATTTTCATCCATGCTGTTGCCATCTCTAGACAAGACTGTTCCGACAAACTCTAGACTTGTTTCCACAAACTCTAGACTTGTTTCCACAGCCTTGTTTGCCCATCATGTGTGTGCTTGTTGACCTTTGTTGGCTTTCGGTCAAATACATCTTGAATTTAAAATTCCTATCTATTTGCAAATCCCTCCCAAAGCCCTCGTCCCTCACTATCTCTATAAACTCTTCCAACCCTCAGATATCTATTTTTATCTAGTTCTGGCCTCTTGAGTATCCCTGATCTTTATTGCTCCAATATTGTTGGCTGTACCTTCAGTTGCTTAAACTTTGGAATTCTCTCCTTACACTCTTCCACTTCCCTAACTCTTTCTCACTTTGTAAGATATTCCTTAAGTCTACCTCTTTGATCAAGCTTTTGACTATCTGCCCTAAATGCCATGCGATATGATACAATGAATCACCTCAGTTGTTTTATTATGTTTGAGACAATATATAAATATAAGATGCTGGCATAGAGTCATAGAGGTCTACAGCACAGAAAAAGGCCCTTCAGCCCACTAGTCAAAAACAACCACCAAACTATTCTAATCCCATTTTCCAGCACTTGGCCCATAACCTTGTATGCCTTGGCATTAGTCTATATCTAAATACCCTTTCAACACTCGGAGGGCTCTACCTCCACCACCCTTACAGGTTCCCTCCACCCTCTGGGTGAAAATAATTACCTCACATTTCTTCTACACCTCCTGCCCTTCACCTGAAATCGATGCTCCTGGTTATTGTTCCCTCCACCAAGGGGAAAAGTTTTTTCCTGTCTGTCCTGTCTCTGACCCTCATAATTTTATACATCTCCATCATGTCCTCCCTCAGTGTCCACTTCTGCTGCCACCTATTGAGCAGAGAGTATTGTTCCCTCTGAAAATTTGAATGCTTGGCTGCCACAGGTATCCACACCAGAACGCTATCCCCATCTGGTCTTTTCTAAATTCGAGTTGTGCATTAGTTCTATCTCAGTTGGTTGCCTCTTGAGACCCTCTGGTGCAGCCCAGGAGGAGGTGCTGTCTTTCAGCTGTGACCCTTTCGCCCTCTCTCTCTGGTGATCCCACGACACTATTTCAGAAATGAGCCAGGTCTTTCAGCATTTTGTGGGATCTTGCAGTGCACAAAACGACTGCTGCCTTTGTTAAATAACAGCACAGTCAATTCTTTGGTATTGAATTAACGGTAAAGCACTTTCGGATGCTCTGGGGATTGTGGGAGACAGTATAAACAAAAGCTTGTCCTTCAAGATGCTTTCTAATCAGCCTGCCAATACACACCACTGGAGTGGGTAGGACTAAAGCCCCATTCTGCTCAAGTCAGAGGCAGAGACACTACTGCTGTACCACAAGAACCCTCAAGTTAATGCTGCTCTGGTGTAGCTTAGTTAACAACAGTGGCACAAATAGAGAATGATCAATGTTGTTGATTAAGTAGGTACTTTGATCTAAGTTGTCTCACAACATGAACCACACGCATAGATTATACAAAACATTTTAAAAAGCTGTAACAGGTCTTCATACAAAAGTATGAATGAACGTTTGAGACATACAGGATAAAGAACATTAAGTTCCCATCATTAATAGCCACTTCATACAGTGAAAAATGTCTGATGTTATAACTATCATGGGACTGACAGCAAGGGAATGTGAGGAAGACTGATGAGGTATGTTTTCATAGTTCAAATGATTTTTTTTTCTCTCTGTCTAATGCATTTATCCAGACAGCACTTGGAGGCTGCAGAAAGGAAGTCCCTTTCATTTTATGAAAAGTTAATTTGTATATCCTGTTAGTTATAAAAGGACAACCAACAGCCAGTGAGCTATGATAACTGCAGGCTGAGTGGTTTCCCTTATGCTTTTGCAAGTCGACAAACATTCGGTTTGTACGAAGCCTTTGAAACTGGAAAGAAACCAACTTGAAATGTAACTTTTATTTTTCACCGCCATGGTCAGGTACTGTGGGAGTTGCCTTGCATTTGGATGCGTGCGAGCGTCGATGGAAGTTGAGAGATTTTGTTTTAAAAATTTAAGAAACTGAATGTACTGCTCTTAAAACATCTTCCAGTTAACTGTAAGCCGTTATAAGAAATGCAATTGTGCATTGTATAAATGTGACCTTCTTTTGGCCAAACAGAACACACTGCACAAAACATCAAATGATTAAAATACCTTCCTACACAGTCTTTCCCCCTCCACTCCCCTCAGACCCCAGTCAAAATAAATCCTTTCCCTATGATGTATTCAACAAACTCCTTCACTTTAGTAGACCTAAGTTTCTGTGACCTTGAGCTGCTGTGTCCTGTTTTATTTTGAAGCTGGACCATTATGAGACATTTAATTATTTGAGGCCATACAGAATGTTTTTTTTCAGGGGAAAAAAAATTGGCAAGAGGGAAAGATTGGCTTGTGATTTACAAGCCTTTTAAAACTGGGCAAATGAAAGCTTTATTGCATTAATAACTAGATTAAAGCTTAGATGAATGATCCATCAAGTAAAGAGCCATTAAGGAGACAGTATCTCTTTTGTTTGGACTGAATGGATTGGACTTCACTGCTTTTGAAAGTGAAACCTTGAGGGAATTCCGTTTCACTTCAAGTTTAAGGTTCACTAACTAGGCTTCATGAAAAAATAAATAACATTGGGTCGAAAGACAGAATAGTGGACTTCATCTTAGCTAGCCTAGGCAATGCAACAATAGGAGGGCTGAGCAGAAAGGTGTCTCCATCAGCAACAGCGCCATCAGAAGTAGCCCTGTTATGTGAAGAGCCCCACAATTATATTATTGGTACACCGCTGAGTCAATGGAAAGTGATGCCAACGACAATTGGCTGTTAAAGTCGCGATTTTTCGCAGGAAGAATAGAGGAGCTGAATATTATTTGAACAGAAAGGAATGCAGAAAACTACAGCATGGTGGGATTTTGGGGGGGGCCTTGTCCATGAATCCCAAAATGCCAGCATCCACGTCCAGCAAGTAAATGGAATGTTGGCCTTTATTTCAAACGGAATGGAATATAAAAGTAGGGAAGTCTTGCTAAAACTGTATAAGGTACTAGTCAGAGCCCAGCTGGAACACTGTGAACAGCTTTGGGCCCCTTATCTAAGGGAAGATAGACTGGCATTGGAGGCAGTCCACAGAAGGTTCACTCGGCTGATACCGGGTATGGAGGGACTGTGTTATGAAGAGAGGTTGGGCCTATACTTATTGGAGTTTAGAAGAATGAGAGGTGACCTTATTGAAATATTTTGAAGGGACTTGACAGGGTGGATGGGGAGAGGTTGTTTCCCCTTGTGGGACAGTCTAGGACCAGACGGTGTCATCTCAGAATAAGGGGTTACCCATTTAAGACAGAGATGAGGAGGAATTTATTCTCTAAGAGGGTAGTGAATCTGTGGAATTCTTTACCATAGAGGCTGGGTCATTAAGTATATTCAAGGCTGAGACAGACAGATTTTTAATCAGGAAGGGAATCAAGGCTTATGGGGGAAAAGGCAGGAAAGTGGAGATGAGGATGATCAGATCAGCCACAATCTCATTGTATGGCAGAATAGACTTGATGGGCTGCTCTGTAATGTCTATAATTGATTTCTTTTCAGCAAATCTCTGCATTTGCTCGATGTATTTTCTTCAGTTGATATCTCTTCCTGAAACCTCTAAACAAGCTATAAGTCAGTTCATTTATTTCTTAACATGGGTTCCTTAAAACCATGTCTTCATGGCCTTCTGTTTCTGGAGTTTACTTCTCAGCCACTCAGAATGTTTTCCTCAGTCCTGAACTGTTTTGAGGCTGCAAGTAACAGCACTTGTGCTGTTAAGGACCTCTTCTAACTGAACCTGGATTCCGTCTCTTTAAATGAAATCATTTATACATGCACCGTCCCATGCGATTGGACACCTTGATGCTAGGCAACAGGCCATTCTTTTATCCCGCTTCAACTATTTTTCTAAAGCACTGAAACATCCGCCTCAAGGATTTTAAATACCTAACTTCGATGCTTGTGAACAAAACTGGCCACTAGATACTTCGCAACCGCTCTCAGAACAAAAATCTTAAAGGACACTAGAATGCCTTTCCCCTTTTAAACGCACATAATATAGAGACACAAATCAAATTTAAAGCGATACATCATTTCTTCACTTTAGAACCCAAGTTCCTAAACAATATTAATATATATTAAACCTTCATTGCACTCCCT
>NW_025976606.1:0-7346 GCF_021869965.1 Rhincodon typus | reverse complement strand
GAAACGTCAGCCTTCCTGCTCCTATGATGCTGCTTGGCCTGCTGTGTTCATCCAGCTCTACACCTTGTTATCTCAGAGTATCCAAAACAGTATACTTATTGTTGAGGGGAATGACCACAGGGGATCCCCGCATTGACGGTTTCTTTCCCTTCCCTTTCCTTACTGTCACCCAACTGCCTTCGTTCTATGTCCCTGTAGCTCATTTCTATCACCACCTCAGCCTCCCGAATGATCCTGTGTTCATCCAGCTCCAGCTCCCTAACACGGTCTTTGAAGAATGGAGCTGGGTGCACTTCCCACAGGTGAAACCAGCAGAGTCACTGCCGTTGACTCTTACCTCCCACATCCCGTAGGAGGAACACAGTACTGCCCAGACTACCATCCCCTCTAAATTTAAACTTCCCCGAAAGATTTGTAAAAAGTAGAGAATAACTTACCCTTTTATTCTTAGGGTTAGAGGAGGTGGAAGGGTGGGAGACAACACTCTTGTGCTCTCGCTCCCGGTCTCCTCCTCCTCCGCTGCCAAAAATGAAGGCCTAACTGTAAGTTATTATACTCGCCGCTTACCTTTCCAGCAGTCCCCTTGCGCTCTCTCCCGGTTATGCAAGGTCATTACAGACCTATTAGTATGACATCAGTGATAGGGAAATTATGGGAAAAAATTCTGAGGGACAGGATTAATCAACAGTTGAAAAGGCAGGGATTGATCAGGATGAGGTTGTTGACTTGTTCGCCGAATTTAGACATTTCGTCACCATGCCAGGTAACATCATCAGCGTGGCCTCCGATGGAGCGATGTTGTTCTACTCCACTTAGTATTTATATGATCCGGTCTGCTGAGTTATTTTGTGTCATTTGTTTTTTTTTGCAAGATTTGTATATGGGGTCTAATTCCACATGTTTATTGACTGCATTATGGGTGGAGAACAGGAATTCCCGTGTGTGTCTATGGTTGGCTTGAGCTAGGATGGTCACATTGTCCCAGTTAAATTGATGGCCTTTGTTGTCCGAATGTATTGAGAAGAGGGAAAGTTTGTTGTGTCGTTTAGCTGCTAACTGGTGTTTGTCTATCCTGATGGCTAGTTTCCTTCCTGTCTGGCCGATGTGATATTTTTAAAGAACATTGGAACTGACACTAGGAATCAGGATTGCATGCACATGCCACAACAAACACCTCACAAGGACCAAAGACCCCATACTCACGACATGCAGGGCCAACATAGTGTACAAAATACCATGCAAGGACTGCAATAAAAATTATATCGACCAGACAGAAAGGAAGCTAGCCATCAGGACACACAAACACCAGCTAGCAGCAAAACGACATGACAAACTTTCCCTCATTGCAGTACACTCGGACAATGAAGGCCATCAATTTAACTGGGACAACGTGACCATCCTAGTTCAAGCCAACCATAGACACACACGGGAATTCCTAGACACCTGGTTCTCCATCCATAATAAACACATGGAATTAGACCCCATATGCAAACCCTTGCAAAAAAGAACCAGAAATGACAAAACACCTCAACAGACCAGATCATATAAAATACTAAGTGGAGTAGAACAACAATCACTTCATTGGAGGTCGCACAGATGTTACTTAGCACGTTGATGAAACGCCTGAACTACAACCAGCCAGCTCGGTGAGCAAGTCAGCAATGTTACCAACAACCCGAGCTACAAATCTTTACGAGAGCCTTAAATTGATCGGGGATTGTCAGCATGGACTTGCTCGAGGGACATCCTGTCTGACTAGTTTAATTAAGTTTTTTGATAAGGTGACTGAATATATTGACAAGGGCTGTATAGTTGATGTAGTTTACATGGACTTCATTAAGGCTTTTGACATGGTCCCACATCGTAGGCTGGTCCAAAAGGTAAGAGGCCATGGGATCCAAGGCAAGTTGGCAAAGTGGATCCCAAACCCGCTCGAAAATAGGAGGCAAAATGATGATGGTGGAGGCTTGTTTTTGTGATTGGAAGTCTGTGACTAGTCGTGCATGACAGGGATCAGTGCTAATACCCTTGCTGTTTGTTATGCACATTAAAGACTTGAATGCGATTATACCTTCTACAATCTGTAGGTTTGCAGAAGACAAGTTGGTGATGTTTTTGCAAGTGAGGAGGATGGTCTCAGGCTACAGTGGGATACTGATCAGCTATTAAATTAGGTAGAGCAACGGCAGATAAGTGCATGGTGATGTTTTTTGGAAGGTCTGAAAAGGGAAGGATATACAGAATGAACGGTAGGTCCCTAGGGAGTACTGAGGAACAAAGGGATGTTGGTGTACGTCTCTGAAGGCGTCAGCACAAAGAGACAGGGTGGTGAAAGCAGCATGCGGGTTGCCTGCCTTCACTGGTTTGGGCATAGAAAATACAGAAGTCTTGTTTCAACCTTATAAAACATTGGCAAGGCCACAGATAGAATACTGTGTCCCTGACCTGGGTCAGGAGGTCACAAAAGAGAAGTCGGCAGCGAGAGTTCCAGCATGTAAAGGAGTGCAAGCGGTGACCAGGGAGCAAGCGCAGAGGAACACCTTGTAAGGTGAGAGCAAGCACAAGATCCCAGAATGACACCGTTGCCAAGCTGGTAAATGACTGCTGTTTGAAGGGAGAATATAACGCTTTAAGTTTTCTTACTCTAATCAAATAACCTGTTGAAATTACTAAACTTACGAGTTAACAGTGAGAATTAGACTTAAGTGGGTAATTTTTGGGTTAAAGGGATGGCAGGCTGGCACTCAAGTCATATGTTCCACCTGTACCATGTTCTTAGATGCTGACTGCATCGATGAGCAACAAATGTGCAGGAGGTGCCATCAGTACCTCCAACTTGAGTGCTGGGTTACGGTGCTTGATCAAGGTCTGGTGGTACGAAAGGAGCATCGGGAAGAATGAGAGTTACGTGGATAGCACATGCAAGGCAGTTGTCACCCCACAGTTTAAAAAGGGTGCAGCAGGATGGGAATGGGTGACCATCATATGCAAACAATGCAGGCAGTCCCCCAAGGCCATCCCAATAGCCAACTGGTACTCTGTCGAGTTCTGGCGATGGTGATAATGCCTCAGGGAACTACAGCCAAAGCAACAACCCGCCGTACCACGTAATGCTCAAATGCACTGAGAGGGGAGGAAAAAGCAGTTAGGACTGTAGTGACGAGTAATAGGAGACTCAATCATTAGGGGAACAGGGAGGCACTTCTGCAGCTGCTCTAAGGACAACAGGATGGTGTGGTGCCTCCCTGGTGCAAGGATCCTTCAGGTTACAGAGTGGCTGCTGGGCGTTTTGGGGAGAGGGTGTGGAACCAGACATTACATCACTGGTATCATTGTGTACCACGACCAGGTTGTTAAACGAAAAAAAAACAAAAAGGACTAGGGATACCGAAGGCTGGATTTAGGGAGTCAGGAGCCAGATGGAAAGCCAGAACCTCAAAAAAAAAAGTATAGCGATCTCCCGATTGCTACTTGTGCCACGGGCTAGTGAGGCTAGGAACTGGCAGATTAGGCAGTTTAATACGTTGCTGGGGAGTGGTGCAGGAAGGAAGGCTTTAGGTTTCTGAATAATTGGGACCGTTTCTGGGAAGAATGGTCTTCCCCAAACAGTGACGAGACCAATATTCTTGCAGATGGTTTTGCTACACTGCTGGGTGGACTTTAAACTAGTTTGGCAGGGGATAAGAACAAACGGGAGGCTTGGAGTTAGCTAAAGCAGGTGACAGCTTGGAGGAAAAAGCGAATCAAGATAGTAAATAAGAAGCAAGAAGCAGCTGAGCAGTGTAGCACTAAGACAAGTGGAAACCAGGAAGTGGCAGAAAAAGAGAATGTTTAAAAATAAAGCTTCTTCTGGTGGAGTTGTTAAGATTCAAAAAAGGTATAAAAACTTGCATAACAGTGCTTTACCTGAATGCTTGTAGCATTTAAAATAAAGGTAAATGAGTTGACTGCACAAATCATCACAAATGGATATGGTTTACTGGCCATTACAGAGACATGGGTACAGGTTGGTCACAACTGGGAGTTAAATAACCAGGGGTATCAGACGATTTGGATTGACAAACTGGAAGGAAAGAGCAGTGTAGCTCTGATACTTAAGGAAGACATCAGGGTGGTAGTGAGATATATAGGTTCTATGCAAAAAGAGGTTGGATCAATGTGGGTGAAAATTAGAAATAGTAAGGGGAAAAAGTCACTGATAAGCATGGTCTATAGACCATCAAATAACATCACAGTAGAATGGACAATAAACAAGAGAAATAATTGATGCACGTCAAAATGGTACGGCAATTGTCATGGGGGATTTTAATCTACACATTGATTGGTCAAACCAAGTCAGTCAAGGCATTCATAGCATATATCCACTATAGCTTCCTCAAACAGTATGTAATGGAACCGAGGGAGCAAGCTATCCTAGATCTGTTCCTGTATAAGGAGACAGGAATAATTAATGATCTCATTGTTAGGGATCCTCCTCGGAAAAAACAATCAATCACAGTATGGCTGAATTTAAAATGCAGATAGAGGGTAAAATCCAAAAGCAGTGTCTTGGGCTTAAACAAGGGAGACTACAGTGGCATGAGGGAGGAGTTGGCTAAGGTAGACTGGGAGCAAAGACTATATGGTGGGACAATTGAGGAACAGTGGAGGACTTTCAAAGCGATTTTTCAGTGCTCAGCAAAAATATATACCAGTGAAAAGGAAGGATTGTAGGAAAGGAATAATCAGCCATGGATAACTAAGGAAATAAAAGGAGGGTACAAAATTGAAAGCAAACGCATACAAAGTGGCAAAGATTAATGGGAAACTAGGGGATTGGGAAATCTTTAAAAGGTAAATAGAAAACCACAAAAAAAATTATAAAAAGGAAGATGGATTGAGAGTAAACCAGCTCAGAATACAAAAACAGATAGCAAAAGTTCTACAGATATATAAAAATAGAGTGGCTAAGGTAAACATTGGTCCTTTACACGATGAACTGGAGGATTTAATGGGAAATGAGGAAATGGCCAATGCATTGAACAGGTATTTTGTGTCCGTCTTCACAGTTGAAGATGCAAATAAACATGCCAAGAATTGATGACAAGGAAGCTATGGCAGGTGAGGATCTATAAATGACTGCTATCACTAAAGAGGTGGTGTTGGGCACGTTAACAGGGCAAAAGGCAGACAAGTCTCCTGACCCTGATGAAATACATCTCAGGGTACTAAAAGAGATCACTGAGAAATAGCAAATGAGTTCATGTTAGTTTACCAAAATATGCAGGAGTCTGGGGCAGTTACAGCAGATTGGAAAACAGCAACCATGTCACTACTGTATAGAAAAGGAGGAAGACAAAAGATAGATAACTAAAGACCTATTAGCTTAACCTTTGTAGTGGGAAAAATGCTCGAATCTAATCATTAAGGAAGAAGTAGAGATGCATCCAGACAGAAACTGTCCCATGGGCAAACAACATGGGTTCATGAAAGGTAGGTCATTTTTAACTAATTTACTGGAATTCCGAGGACATTACAAGCACAGTGGACAGCAGGCAACAGGTGAATTTGGTATAAATGGATTTCCAAAAAGCATTTGACAAGGTGTTGCACAAAAGGCTGCTGTGTAAGATAAAGGTGTATAGCGTTAAGGGTAACGTATAAGCATAGATAGAGGATTGGTTAACTACAAAGCAAAGACTTGGACAAGTGAGATAACAAGGTGTAGAGCTGGATGAACACAGCAGGCCAAGCAGCATCAGAGCAGCAGGAAAGCTGATGTTTCGGGTCGAGACCCTTCTTCAGAAAATAATGGATGTTTTTCTGGTGGCAGCTGAATAGCTAGTGGCGTGCCTCAGGAATCAGTGTTGGGACGGCAACTGTTTACAACTTGCATAGATGATTTGGAGTTGGGGACCAAGTGTAATGGGTCAAAGTTCACAGACAACACCAAGATGACGAAGTGTGCAGAAGGAATATGGAGTGGGCAAGGATCTGGCAGATGGAATACAAAGTCAGTAAATGTGAGGTCATCTATTTTGGTAGAATGCAACAGCAAAATGGGCTATTATTTAAATAGTGAAAAATTGCAGCATGCTGCTGTGCAGAGGGACCTGAGTGTCCTTGTGCATGAATCACAAAATTGGTTTGCAGGTGCAGCAGGTAATTAAGACAGCAAATGGAATATTGTCCTTCATTTCTAGAAGGAAAGAGTTTAAAAACAGGGTGGTTATGCTGCAGCTGTATAGGGTGCTGGCGAGGTCACACCGGAAAGTACTGTGTACAGTTTGGTCTTCTTACTTGAAAAAGGATGTACTGGCATTGGAGGGGGTGTAGAGGAAGTTCACTAGGTGGTTTCTGGAATAGGGAGGGTTGGCTTATAAGGAGAGATTGAGTAGACTGGGACTATTCTAAATTCCAATGAGTATAATGAGGGGATCTGATAGAAACATACAAAATTATGAAAGGAATAGATAAGATAGAAACAAGGAGGCTGTTTCCACTGATGGATGAAACTAGAATTAGGGGTCATAGCCTCAAAATAAGAGAGAGCAGATTTAGGACTGAGTTGAGGAGAAACTTCTCCCGAAGGGTTGTGAATCTGTGGAATTCTCTGCCCAGTGCAGCAATTGAGGCTACCTCGTTGAATGGTTTTAAGGCAAATATAGATAGATTTTTGAACAGTAGAGGAATTAAGCGTTATGGTGAGCTGGCGGGCAAGTGGAACTGAGTCCACAAAAAGATCAGCCAAGATCTTGTTGAATGGCAAAGCAGCCTCTAGGGGCCAGATGGCCTACTCCTTATTTATGGTCACATCTTTTAGTGGTTGACCATGGTGTAAACCTGATATACCTAACCCATGGGATATAACTATTTTCTAAAACAAAGTTCCAGGAATCTTTTGCCCTTTTAAATGCAGAGTTTTCAATCTTGCTCAACTATTGCGCCAAAGTTTCTTGAGCTTCAAACACATACTGGAGATGTGGTTGTTATGTATAACACTGGTACCCACCAACTGCCTTACCATCTTTATTGTAATTTGTTTAAATAATTAGAGTTTAACATTTAGAAACAGTTATCATTATACGAGATTAAGTAACTTAAGCAGTTAAGCTATTAATTTAAACAAACCACTTGCATTACTACAGAAGTGGTTTAAATCATCGTTCCAATTTTAGAAAAAAGTTGGAAAACTCATCCACCTACTTGCTTAGAGATAGTAGGAACTGCAGATGCTGGAGAATCCAAGACAACAAGGTGCAGGGCTGGGTGAACACAGCAGGCCAAGCAGCATCACAGGAGCAGATAAGAACTAAAAAAGAATCCCCCTCGTCCTCACATACCACCCCACCAACCTCCGGATCCAA
>NW_025976605.1:0-7348 GCF_021869965.1 Rhincodon typus | reverse complement strand
TTCCTGTTCCTCTGATGCTGCCTGGCCTGCTGTGTTCTTCCAGCTCCACACTGTGTTATGTCACTAATGAGCAGTGGGAGGCCCATTTGCAAACATTTACATCTCAGTGCCTAATCTTTCCTCATTTATATGCAATTTGCTATCTCCTACACATCAGGGAGAAACTAAATGGCAGCAATTCCCCAGATAGTAAAATGTAGGGTATGCAGGGTAGTTTGATCTTCGAATCAGATAATAGGTCAGCACAACATTGTGGGCCAAAGGCCCTGTACTGTGCTGTACTGTTCTATGTTCTAGATGAAAGTCAGAGTTGGTATCTGGTGGCTGTAGCTCATCATTTGCTCCACTAAGTCTCTGACCCGGACAGCCATCCCCAGAATATAAGGGCTTGTTCCATGAGCAGCGCCCGTCAGCAACCACCCATCCAAGGTAGTTGACTTTGGGACACACACCAGCCTCACCATATCGTCATGGCACATATGACTCTTATATATTACAATTCACAAGTTTAATACTGTCCTGAACTTTGGAGTGCATTCATACCTTGCATTGTAACGCTGCTGCCAGGCCATTTTATGTACAGGGATAAGTGGTCATCTCGTTGCATTGGAGCATGGTACATCTCCAGGCTCTTAGCTTGCATCTTTAGTGCTGTCTCACTTTATGCCTAATTGCATGCTCACAGCATCTCTGCCATGCCTCATCGTCTTTGTCTTGCCTTTTAGCATAGACACAAAGCCAAATAGTTTGTCATGGTGCAGGCAGTCATCAGTCAAGGGATGGATATGTTGGCATTGCACAATGCCAACCTCACACCTACAGCATATGCCAGCAGCCTATTCAGCAAACACTTTGTGCGCTTTAACCAAATGGCCACGTCTCAAAATCGAACAGTCAACGTTATGAGAACCGTCTTCAGTGAGGAGGAATGAGTAAAGTAAGTCAAGGATGTCACCTCACCTCAGTCCAGGGCCTAGACATGCTCAGTGAGCCGTGTAAAGTGTCTAAGGTCAGAGGTCCATATCATGAAAATCGGGGAATGGGCCTCAGCCAGTCATGCAATTCCATGTCTCGGGATTGGCGGCAAGTTAGTCAGGGAGCTGCACAGAGTTAAGTTAGGAACCACCAGTCAGGGTTTTCTTTCCACATTGGTCAGAGGGTTGGGCCATAGTCCTTCCAGGAAGTTTATTAACATTTTTTTTCAGTTATGAGGGGCCTTTGCTGCTGGGGATGATAGGGAAGTCAATAGTGGGGACTGGAGGTCCCTGTCAGCAAATTGGGTGCCGACTTGCCTCCGTTGGCAAATCTCCCCACACTGCAACTGTGAAAGACAATTCACAGCTGGCAATGATTGATCTGCTGTATTGCTGGGATTTAAATATGGTGCTGGTGGCAGCAATCCTAGAAGGTCCTGGCCATGGTAAGGATTTCCACCGCTCGGGAGCACAAGAACAATGCCATAGAAATATGGTTCCAACATAATGAAGTGAGCATCATAAAACTGAATGAAAGAATTTGCTCACACTCAGAAAGAAATCCTCCATGAAACTCCCCAAAATTGACATTTAGCTGATGCTTTGGTAAAACTCTGCTTGTGTCACCTTCAGCGTCACTGAGACAAAATCGTGGAACTCCTTTCTAACAGCACTATGTACTCACACCTAACAACTTGAGCAATTCAAAAAGGCAGCTCACACCACTTTCTCCAGATCAATTAGGGTTAGGCAATAAATGCTGCCATCAACAACGTCATATCCACGAACAAATATACATATTTTAAAAAATTGTTTAGATTCCTCACAAAGATGGATGGATATAGGCTCAGGTTATTTCAAGACAAATATTGAATTTAAAAATTGATTTATTTATCGCTGGGATCTTTTAGTATTGTTGCCGAATGGCTGCTCAACAGTTCATGAACTGAGGTCCATTATGTCTTTCTGATTGAATAGTCAGCAATGGTGGTCAACTTAACTTATGAGGTTGGCATCCATGGAGTTCCTTTTTATTCTGTGGATTCGCAACAATCACACTAACAAGGTGATTTTCTATAATGGACCTCAAAGTCAAAGTCAATCACCTGGTGCTCCAATTAGATTAGACATTGTCCGTACGCTCACTGATAATTGATCATATGATTTCCTGTTGTAAAAACACCACATCTTTTGCTGTGTAATGTTGTTAATGTTGCTGAGATATTGAGTCTTACAATATTATTATTAACGGAGATAGATCCACAGTTGTAAAGTTTTGTTGTTAGCTGTGATTTTATACCCTAATTTAAGAAATTGGCTAACAGTTGGAAGGCTGACTGAAAGATACAAATGGCTGGTCTACTGCCTTGCTAGATCCCACAGATAATTTAGGCTAATAACCTAGCTGATACTTAATTGCCTCCGCATAAATAGAACGGTCATTGTTGATGTGTCTCGAGCCTATGGTAAACGTTGAATTATCTGAATGCCAATGGGGATCATTGCACATACTAATTTTTACCTTTCATAAAATAAAAACAAACACATGTAAAGCTCATTCATTGTTGGGTCGACTTACATAACAGTGGATCGAACCAAATTCAGTGTCTAATGTCATAAACCAAAAATACAACTTAGCAGTATGTTCAACAGGAGTTAACACATTTTGAGAATTCATTGCAGCAATGCAACTCTACATACAGACTGCTCACTTATTTTGCTACACTATAAAGGACAGTGGTATACAAGATGAAATAACATCACAATTCTGTTGTTGAGAAAAAGTTGTACTCCTGTGAAACTTTTGATTACTGATGTTAAGTTCTGGATGAGTTCAAAGTTCAATTACTTTTAAAAGTTCGATGTCCAAATCCCAACCCCAGTGGTCTTTTATTGTTATTGTGGATTTTATTTATCCAAACAATTCTTCTTTCTTTCATTTTATTTAAAAGAAAGAAAGAGAAATTTGCATTCTGACATGTAAGGTATGACAGAGAAAAAATAAGTTTAGTGAACATTACATAGGACTCTGATTTTAACACAAAACCACCCACTTGCAGAGGGTTGAAATTGGGCCCTGTGGCTCTGACTTAGAGGGAGTGAGGAAATGCAGGTCATCAGCCAAACAAACTTGACAAGATTAGAGATATAGAGAACGCTGCCAATCTTAACATCAGGGCCTCATTACAATATTGTTGGGCTGCCTCCTACCTTGCAAGCAGGTGGGACAACTAGGGGCAGGAAGCAGCAGTAGGAACCCAGAGGATGGGTATTCAGTGGAAACAGTTCTGGCTGTCTATGAGACTGTCATAATGGATAACTTGCCAACTGTCAGATGTAAAAATGTATATTTGGGCAATGGGTGCCTGACCTGGGGAATGGAGTTCAAAAGTGAAAATTGGTTAAAATAAACTCTACTGAATTTCAGCATGAATTCCCCCTATTTTCCTCACCTGCCATGTCCTTCACCCCAGCAAAGAATCATCAAGTTGAACCTTCCATTTCCATGGTCCACAAGATTTCGAGTGTATCTGCAAAAAATATAAGATCAGTTTGTAGTAAACAGATTAATATAAACATACATAAATTGGAATTAGGAACAGCAGTGAGCCATTTGGCCCCTTAAACCTATTTCCTTTAATAAAAAAATTCAAGGGAATGTGAGCTTCAATGGCTGGGTCAGCAGTTACCTTTAAGAAGGTGCCTTCTTGAACCGCTGCAGTGCATTTGACAGAGTACACCCACAACACTGTTATGGAGTGAGTTCCAGGATTTTTATCCTGCAACAGTGAAGGAATGGCAATATATTTCCAAGTCAGATGGTACTTTGTGGACAATACATCCAGCTGCTATGGGGTCTTGGTGGTGGAGGGACTGAAGGTTGGTGGATTTGGTGTCAATCAAGCGGGCTGCTTTGTCATGGATTCTGTCAAGCTTTTTAAGTGTCATTGAAACTGCACTCAATGAAGTGGGGAGTATTCCATCACACTTTTAACGCGCCTTATAGATAGTGGACAGGCCTCAGGGTGTCAGGAGGTAAGTTGCTCATTGCAGGATTCCTAGCCTGAGCTGCTCTCAAAGTATTTATATTTTTGAGTTTCTGGTCAATGGTGGTCCCAGTGGAGTATTCAGCAATAGTAATGCATTTGAATGTCATGGTTAGATTCTCTCATCAGAAATGGTCATTGCCTGGCACTTGTGTGGCATGAATGATGGTTGTGACTTGTCAGCCTAAGCCTAGATATTGCCTGGATCTTGCAGCATCTGGATATGGACTGCTTCAGTCTCTGAGGATTTGAGAACGGTGCTGAACATTGCAATGAACAGCTCCACTTCTGACCTTATGATGGAGAGAATGTGTTTGATGAAGCAGTTGAAAGGTAGTTTGGCCTAGGAGAGGTGCTGGAGCTGAGACGTTTGACCTCCAGCAACCAAAACTACAGACCAATAGTTTACATATGTTGAGGTTATGACTGATCGAATTGAAGCCTCTACTTTCTTGTCTGCCCCCTATAACTTTTGACTTCTCCTAGTTAGTCAAGTATCTAACTCAGCCTTAAGAAAGTGACTTGCCCTCCACTGCTATGTGCAGAAGAGAATCTGACAGATTAACAATCCTCTATGAGAAAAAACTCTCATCTGTCTTAAATGGTAGTCCTCTAATTTTTAGACTGTGATCCCTATTTCATTAGGAAGTTAGTAAAACACACAGCTCCATCTCATATTTATGAGTTGCTTAACAGCTGTACTTGTTAACCATTGCAGTTCAAACAGAGGGGATCCCATAGGGTAAACTCGCTGATCCAAGTTCCTGTTGGGAAACCTAATTTGAAAGGAGCGAGTTAGAGATTAGGTTAGAAAATAGATACTTTGAGTCAGCTGGGAGTGAGTGATTTACTTATCCTAACATTTCTGTGCTTTATATGTCCTGGTGAAGTATTGTACAATTTAATAATGTGAAATGTTTGAATATATGCCTGTTCAAGATTTAGGGGCCACTAATGGGAATGAATCACACCACCTAAACAGTGACAGACTGAAATACTGAAATTTGTAGTACATACTCGACACTGCATGCATCACTTGATGCTGACCTTGCTCCTATATCCACAGATAGATTGGGATTAAAGCAGATTTTATTTATGTGAAGCTTAATAACAATCCTTCAGCTAACACAGACAATCAACTAGTTCAAGTACTGAAATTCAAGGGCACCATTAAATAAGTGCTGAAATCACTGGGTCAACATAAAGTTACTTGCTGCAACTACCAAGCATAGACACTTAAACACAAACCATTACATAGTGCTGGATTTCCATGTCCGTCATTCAGATCCTGAGATAACATTGTAGAATATTTTTAAGCAGCTTTGTAGACACGTTGTGCACAGGTATCACAGAGACCGCTCCATTGAATTATTCTGTATCTCATGTCTTGGGTACACAAGAGGTGGCAGTGTTCAATACCATTGATCTCTCATGCCCAATGCACATCAGAGCTGTCATCACCCAGAATAACAGTGTCAGATCCATGGCATGACTTCACCCTTCATTTAATCCAAATCTTTGTTCTTCCCAATTGAAAAGTTGGAGTTTACAGAGCGCCTGGCTGTTCCATGTGGAGACACCACTGTGCAGATTTAGGCAGCAGCAGTCTAGGAGAATTGTAAACAGGAACTCTAGGTTCAAATGAGAAGGAAATGAGAGCTGGAGAGGGAAATGTAGAACTGGAAAATGTAGGATTGACAAGATAGTAGGTAAGCATACAGCACCACCATATACAATAATGTCTGCACTTTTGACCAAGCCCCACCCCACACCCACCCATCATGACCTACATTTCTAGTCTTATGTATTGTATGTTTTACCAAGGAATGCATATCTAACCTAAAGGTTCATTCCTCCTGGAAATTAATGATGAAAATACTGCTTAGACTAATCTGCATCTAGATTCCCATTATGGATAGAGTAAAGCCCTGACTGTTTGCACTCCTGATCTGTGGCAGACTGGAAGTTGTAACACGTCTCTAGAGATCCTTAGGGATACAACTTGCTTTGGTTTCTGGGTCCTAGGAGTCAAGGTGAATGAGGCAGATGCTTATGTTAGCATACCTTGGATTCCACTAGACAGTTGGTGGGAGAGAAGATTTGAAAAAGTTGAGGCTGTCTTCATTTAAAGTAGCAAAACAAACAGAAAAAAAAAAAAAGTGTATTTGAACTTCTGAAATCCTTCTCTTAAAGCAGGGCACTAATTTAAATGTTACAGGTTCTAAAATTTTTCACATCATGACTGATTGGAAACCCATCTGCAACCCACTTTTGTTACATAATACTGGACACTAGAATCCAAGGGCCTTCCTGGTAGTGCTCTGCAGAAAATAAAGGACCATGCTGGATTCTACCCACTTTAGAGCCAAGGGCAAACAGGTGCAGATTACAGCGAGCTTAATCAGAGCCCGACCTCACAACACAGAATCCTGATACTGAGTGGAATCAATTTCCCAGCCTGTGAAATTACCAGCGTTTGAGAACATGATAATTCTTTCTAACTCAATTTAAAAAAAGGTTATTATTCGGAGTCTGGTTCTGTTACCTTGACACAGTCTTTACACCAGGGAAAGACACAAGGAATCCAGTGTTGTATTAATCACTCCAATTAAAGAGGGAAAGAGATCTTGAATAATTTTATCATGTGGTAAAGTTTTAAATGTCAATATAAGTGAACAATACCAAAGTTGGTACATATAGAAAAGCAGCTATGTCAGTGTTTAGATTTTTCTTATAATAGATGGGCCTGACATGGTTACATATTTTGTAAGGAGCACATGGATGAGACAAAAATAAATTCATTCCTGCACTAAGAAACTAAGGATTATTTGAAAGTGACAATTCAGTGGTGCTGCTATTGATGTTTAACTAATATTGAACAAAGTATAAAAGGATTCCATTAGTTGCTTAGTTGCCTGGTGCATAAGTTGTAGAAGATTTAATCTATCACTGACAATCACAATCAGAGTATACATAGGCACAGAACGTCCATACCACCAGCCTTCCATCCAGTGCTTGAACAACAGATTAGGACTCCTTAAAAGGTTAGTGTTCTGTTAGCACTGTCAAAAAAGGCAACTGTGGTAAGGCCATAATGTTCACGATCTGACCTTGATCAGAGCTGCCATAAATGTCCCTATTGAAAGTCAGATGACAGTAAAGCATGAGGATGGCTTTGGACACAGCAGGTGGTGACGTGGGCAGGTTAGAATGAGTTGGTTGTGGGAGCAGCAAACACAGTGAGAAAGTGATTATGTGGTTTTAATTTGACTCATTTATATGTAGTCTGTTTCACTGGCTTTATCCATCATGAATATTTCACAACAC
>NW_025976604.1:0-7348 GCF_021869965.1 Rhincodon typus | reverse complement strand
ATGTGGCCTATTCTACATTGGAGAAACCAAATGCAGACTGGGTGACCTCTTTGCAGAATACCTCCGGTCTGTGCGCAAGCATGACCCCGAACTTCCCGCAGTCGGTCATTCCAACACAGTATCCTGCTAGTGAGCTCACTCGTCTGTACTCGGAGTGCTGCAGTGCTCCAGTGAAACTCAGCGCAAACTGGAGGAACAACATTTCATCTTTAGACTAGGCATTTTACAACCATCTGCACTTAATATTGAGTTCAATACCTGCAAATTGTGACCCCCTTCCCTTTCTTTTAGCTTTACCTGTTACATTCTCTGTCACTATGTTCTCTCTCCCCTCCCTCCACTCCAGTGGAATTGTCTGTTCTTTCAAGTTTGACAGTTAGACACACGATTGTTCTGCTATTCTCACGTTGCAATCGCTTAATCTAAACCATCAACATCCTTGCTCCCCCAGTGCTCCAACTCACTATAAAATAAATGCTGTCCCCTCCACACTTCACTTCAGCTCTGATGAAGAGTCATTCAGACTCAACGTTAGCTCGCTGTCTCTCCATGGATGCTGCCTGACCCGCTGTGATCTCCAGCATTTGTTCTTTTCAGTACAGTCTTGATCTTAGGAGAGATTATAATTGTATTTGAAGCAGTTCAGAGAAGGCTCACTTGACCAACTCCGGGGGTTAACTCATGAGGAAAGGACCTCCCTTCATAAGAGGGTAGTGAAGGCTGGGTCATTGGTTGAGTTAGACAGTTAACTCCCTCGATTTAAGCCGGTGCGGGGGGAGCCCAGGGTTGATGGGGGGTCAGGCAGAAAAGTGGGTTGAAGCCGCTGGTTCGCGATGGTGTCAAATGACCGAGCAGGCTCAAGGCCCAAATAGCTTTTCAGGCCCTAAGATGTGTCTCCTGTTCGGCTGTCCTTCCCCAACCGCGCACCCCGCACCCCGGCTTATTCCATGTAAGAACACTTTAACTTGTAAATCTCCCAGCACCTTGGTGGTGTTTACTGCTGTGGCAGCGTCTTTTGATTTTAACCCAAGCCTGAGGTAAGATGGATGGAAGCCAGGCGTGTTTGAGTGTGTCAAACCTGAGGGGACAACAGTCAGCATGCAGCCTGTGGCCGAGCTTGTGTTTCCAAGGCTTGGTTAAAAGTTGGCTATTGTTTTACAGGGCTCAGCAGGTAGTATTTGGGGAACACAGTACAGATGTACCAGAATGATACCTGGACATCAACAGTTAAATCATGAGGGGAGGGTTGTATTCCTTGGAGATTAGAAGGTGTCTTAATTGCAGGTAAAGATATTAAGGGAAACTGGTGGGTAGATAGAAAGTGAGAGAGTACTTCTCCTGTTTGGTGAGTCCAGGATTAGGGGCGTAGTCCAACAAATTAGAGTCAGGCCTCTCCAGCACTGCAGTTAAGAAAACACTTCCACACGTAAAGGATGAAAGGAGCTTGGGATGTTTTTCAGTCGATGATAATTGATGCTGGATCAGTTCGTTGTAAATCTCAGATTGACAAACCTTTTGGTAACCGGCAGTGTTGAGAGATAAGGGGCCAAAGTGGGTATGTGGAGTTAAGCCTCAGATCAGTCTTCATCTTTTTGCATGGTGGAATAGGGTCAAGAGACAGAATGGGATTGCACCGTGGCTTGGTGGTTAGCGCTGCTGCCTCACAGCACCAGGACCCGGGTTCGATTCCACCCCCCGGGTGAATGTCTGTGTGGAGTTTGCATGTTCTCCCCGTGTCTGCGTGCGTTTCTTCCCACTGTCCAAAGATGTGCAGGTTAGGTGGATTGGCTGTGCTAAATTGCTAAAAAGTGTCCAGGGACATGCAGACTAAGTGGTGAGCCATGGGGAAATTCAGGGTTACAGAGATAGGGTGGGTCTGGGTGGGATTCTCTTCGGAGGGTCAGACTGGACTCAATGGGCCGAATGGCCTGCTTCCACCCTGTAAGAATTCTATGATTCTGGTTCCACAGTTCCTGAAGCATCAGTTGGAAGGCGTTCTGGATTGATTGGTCGTTATTCAGAATATATTTTGGCGGGAACAGAAACATTTAGTCCATTACTGTTGCACTGTCTGTTGACACTCACTGTCGACCGAGGCTATTTCATGTACAGTAATCACTCCGTTTCAGTAGGTAGTGGCGGGATCTGATACTAAGCTCCTTTTTGTACATTTCTTAAAAAAAAAACAACTCCGGAGGACCTCAGCACCTTGTGGTGAAGGCCGATGAGGTTCCATTTCTGTTTGCTGCACCCATCGAGCATCTTGAGGCGTCCTGCCCAGCTCCACATTCCTTCAGAAACGGTGACTTGTATGGTTCCTTTATCAGGCATCAATGGTACAAAGAACGCCTTTGAGTTGAAGCTCAACCTCGGGGCAAGTTGACTGCCATTCGGTGATCTGAGACTTCTTTATACTTCACCACAACAGGCCTTTGAAAGGAGCAGATCGCCTTCAGGTGGTGAATTGAATGAGGGTTAACTGACGGGCAACAGGAAGAGAACAGGGTTGGAACAGGCCCAGCTGTTATCCAATGTATTTCCGAATGCGTCGGCTCCCCACAATGGAAACGGTCTGCCCGGGTCACTGGGAAGTGAAATGCAGCTCCTTTCAGGAACCAGTTGGGCTCAAGTGACATTCCTTTTGCTGGCTGTCGTGGCTTCTTTCTTGGCAATTCCTGAAGAAAGGTGGGGATATGAGCAAAACGGAGGACCAGAGTGGAAAAAGGAAAGCCTTTTGTCGAAACTCCTGGCTGAGCAATCGAAGTGAAAACCGTTCCTGCATTTGCCTGAGGAGCATTGATAATGTAGCCGTGTGAATCCACTCTGGAGAGTGTGTCTGTGCTGCCGTTGCCTTGCCCCTTGATGCGTTATCAGAGTCTTGGAACGCGATCGATTGCTATTATCCTGTCAGCAGGGAGGATGCCCTCCTGGCGAGAAACATAGCTAAGAGAGAGGCAGGGTGCTGGTGAGTTACGTCGAGCAATCAGAAAATTGGGATTTAATGAACAAGAATAACAGTGACAGAATAAAAGGTTTGAGATTGTAGTTGCATTATCCTTGTTAAATGGACCACCAGCTGTGAGGACATTTTTAGTCTCTGCAGTTGCTTGCTGCCTCTCCAAATCTCTCTGATCCTCCCTTGTTGTCCCAATTGATGATGTGGGAACTCGTTTTTTTAATCTTTAAATAGACTTAAAGGAGTGTTCAGATTGGTTAAGAAGTCCAAGATGGTGGTGTGCACACATTGTGGCTGAATGGGGTTCAAAGGGCTCAGAAAAATTTCTCCTTTTTGTTTTTTCTTTGTTGGAAATCACTCTTTTGAGGGTTGGTTCTGAACGAGTTGAGGAGCATGGCATTTCTGGGAACGGTTCTGTTTTACCAGAGGCTGGATTTTGGTCCTGATCCTGATAATTTGGCCAACAACATGGAGGGGGCATGGCAGGAGCTGTCTTGCCCCATCCGGCCAATTTCACAAAGGCAGAATGGGGGAAGGGTTCAGAAGACCTGTTTTAGGAGCCTGACTGGGATGGCCCTTATTTTCTCTCTATCTCTCTCGCTCTCTGTCTCGCTCTCGCGCGCTCTCTCTCTCTCTCTCCCACCAACCCCCCCTCCCAAGAAGCTCAGGCGGGATTTTCAAATCAATGGGAAGTTACTGTGTTTTTCAACTCCTGTAACAAAGAGACAATGCTGGCCTTACTGAGTAGGAAGCAAGTTGACAATCTATCCTATAGTCTCATTCCTGATCCTTTCTATAGAATGAGTTTTGCATTTCAGGGCCTAGGTTTCCTTTTGAGGAGACGTTGTCCAATCCCATTTTTTTTTTTGCCCACTCACTTGATTGCACTTGCTGCCTCCATGGATGCTCCCTGACCTGTGGAATTTTAGCAGCTTTTCCTGTTTTTGTCACGAGCTTTATTTCACTGATGTTAAGTTTGCCGAAGTGGTGTGAATTGGGAATAGGGCCTTGTTGGTGCAGTGTCATGTTGCACATGAGACCTTTCATGAGACTGAATAGCATACTCCAGAGGCATTGGATTAATCTGGCAACTAGTGTCTAGAGAATGATTCAAGAGCGGACTCTGAGGGCTGACCCAGGAAAGTGCTGCCGTGGCGTTTGAGGCCACATCCTGTAAGGGTCCAATTTGTTAATGAGAATATGTCGTTTTTGTCTGTGTGTTTTTGGCAAGGCGTCTTTTTTGCCTGTAAAAGTGCTGCGTATATACAGAAAAACAAAATGATCCACAGATGTTTGCAAATGCCATTCATATTTAAAAGGGCACAGTCCTTCCCAGCGAGTGCTTGAAAAAGCCTTGTCTTTTAAAAGTGTAATGTGTTCTTTTCTTTTATTAAGTGTGATGTCTGCTGTTCCTCTTTTCTCACCCTGCTGGTGGGGCTGACTCCTGATTGGCTCAGCTCCACCCTGGTGCTGAGCTTCTGAAGAAGAGGAGTCATTAAGGACGCAGGGCATTAACTCTGTTTCTCCCACCATAGATGCTGCCAGACCTGCTGAGTTTCTCCCAGCGTTCTCCGTGTTTGTTATGACCGCGGGTTTCTGGCTGATAATTGTGCGTCAGGACCCCTATTGATTTCAGCCTAAAAATGCTCGATGCTCAAAGAACTGAACTTGGGATCTTCTGATCCTTTTGCCTTTGTACATTTCTAGGCTGTGTGTAATCTCTCTGCCATCACTTGGGCTCCAAGTTGCCAGAGTTGTCACGAAGGAAAACAGTCTTGCATAATCTTTATAAGCAGTATTGTGACTCGTGTTATCTCGTGGTGAGTGTAAACAAGCAGAGGAAAGTTTACTACGTTTTATAATGCTCCATTGAATGTATTGTGATGACTATCATATGGAACAATTTGTTTCCCAGTTCACTGTCACAGCTGCTGAAGGTTTTGACCCTACATTATTCATGAGTGAATAGTGTTGCAATGTCGTATACTCGTGCCACAAATGTTGCTCCCTGCCAGAACCATCTGAGAAATACTGGGTTGATTCGGTGCCACTATTCCTGCTTGCAGGTCTTATTCAAGCTGCTGATACTGTGTGGAGAAGGATGCCCACCCAGCACTTTGTGTACAAGATAGGCTCTGACTTAATTAAACAGTAAATGTTTATTACGTATTACTTAGTGACTAGTTACATTTATTTCTCACGTACCAGATTGTCCCTTGTGAGACGTTAGGCTGAATCCAAGACTAAGTTAGCATTATTGCAATGGCAGCGTGCTGGAAAGGCAAAGAACAATCAATTGGGAGCTCTCTGCAACTCTAGTGAAGACCACGAAGAACCCACAGGACACAACACCATTCTGGTTAGCTCCTAACCCTGGAACAGTCCTTTACATCCTGATAGGTGGAGCTTATCTTGTGATGCCAGTTAACTGTTTCAAGGACTACAAAAGGCACAGAAAGCTAGCACACGGGTATGCAGGCAATCAGGAAAGAATGTTGGCCCTTATTTCAAGGAGGTTAGAGTATAAGAATAAGAAAGTCTTACTGCAACTGTACAAGGTGCTGGTGAGACCATATCTGGAGTACTGTGAGCAGTTTTGGTGCCCTTATTTAAGGAAATATATCATTTCATTGGAGGCAGTTCTGAGACGGTTCGCAATGCGTGGAGGGATTGTCTTATGAACAAAAGCTAAACAGGTTGGGATTCTACTCATTGGAGTTTTAGAAAGATGAGATGTGATCTTATTGAAACATGGAGGATTCTTAAGAGGCTTGACGGGGTAAACGCTGAGCAGATATTTCCCCTCATGGGAGATTGTAGGACCAGAAGGTACAGTCTCAGAATAAAGGTGGACCAATTGGAGCCAAGTGATGGCAGGGAAATTATACACAGCCTACAATGTGCAAAGGCAAAAGGATCAGAAGATCCTGAGTTCCAGTTCTTTGAGCATTTCTGGGCTGAAATCAACGGAGGAGGAATTTCCTGTGTGAGAGAGGGTTCAGAGTCTTTGGAGCTCCTTGCCACAGAGCTATAGGGGCGGAGTTCTTGTGTACATTTAGGGCTGCAATAGATAGATTTTTGATCAGCAGGCGAAATCGAGGGTTATGGCTAAAGGGCAGCAAAGAGGACAGCAGGAATGTCGTCAGATGAGCCATAATCCTGTTGAATGGCACAGTGGACTTGAGGAGCCGAGCGGCCTATTCCTGTTCCTATTTCTCATGGTCTAATTAGTCCAAGGCCTCGGAAGGAAAAGCCTGCATGCATCACTGAAGATTTGTTGCTGAAGATTTCCACCTTGCAGTCATCTGGACTAGTGCAGGAGTGCCAAATTTCACACCACCACAGCTGTTTATAAGGCAGGAGAGAAAGGGTGCTGACTGGTTGACAAGCTGACTGTGAATGGCCAAAACATTGTCAGAGAAAAAGCAAACTCCAGGCTCCTGCATAACTTTGTTAAAAACAAAACCTTCTGCATTAGTAATGCAGCAAGTCACTGTACTAGCGGCCTCGGCAACCATCGAACGAGTCATTTGGAGTGAAGCAAACTGTGTTTTTAATTTAGTTTAGTTTGACCTGCTCTGATCCATGTAATATGCGTGATGTAAAATCCATTCCTTGCAGCTGCCCTCTGCTACCTTTATTGAGAGTAGCCTTTCTTCTTGAATCAGCATAAGGAGTCACTGTTGGCATCGGTTTAATCTCTAGCCGTTTCTGTATTTACTAAGGAGTGCTCGGATTGGAAAGGGGCTGTCCGTTATCCCTGATTTAAGAAGGGATGATGAGTATGATATTGCTATCACCACCTCAACTGAGGCTCAGTAACCCGACAGAAAAAGCGGTGAACTGTGTGTGTATGTGTGTGTATGTGTGTCTGTGTGTGTGTGTGTGTGTGGCTGAGTTGGCTTGGACCTAGCACAAAACTGAGTGCTGGCGGCAAAGTTGTGGAGAGGCATTGCTGAGTTTGCAACAGTTTTGGGAGGTCGCAGAGGGCAGCGGTGGTGGGTCCTGACGTGTGAAGCCACAGGAGAGTCAGAGAGAAGTAGCAATCGAGTCTCGGGGTTGGACCGTTCCACATTTGCGGCCTTTCGCTGAGGCAGGGAATGCTCAGTCTAAAAACTTCGGCAGAATGTTGCTGAGCTCTGGCGGTTTTCCTTGTATCCCAACTGGCTGCGGACTGACACAGGCAATATTTCATGCCTGATCTCTAACCATCAGGGCAATGCCTTGAAGTTGGACCAGGGCTGCGGTCTGTGAAGACTGGCTGGGAGTCTGCATGCACTGACCACTCCATGAATCCTTTATTTTAAATAAAACGTTACTCGTTGTCATCTTCAAGTCATCAAAATGCAAACCCGTCACACTGTAGTCGGAGATAACGAGGTGTAGAGCTGG
>NW_025976603.1:0-7349 GCF_021869965.1 Rhincodon typus | reverse complement strand
CTGGTATGGAGGGAAGGTCTTATGAGGAAAGGCCGAGGGTCTTGAGGCTGTTTTTGTTAGAGAGAAGAAGGTTAAGAGGTGACTTGATAGAGACATACAAGATGATCAGAGGATTAGATAGGGTGGACAGTGGGAGCCTTTTTCCTCGGGTGGTGATGGCTAGCACGAGGGGACATAGCTTTAAATTGAGGGGTGATAGATATAGGACAGATGTCAGAGGTAGGTTCTTTACTCAGAGAGTAGTAAGGGCGTGGAATGCCCTGCCTGCAAAAATAGTAGACTCGCCAACTTTAAGGGGATTTAAATGGTCATTGGATAAACATATGGATGATAATGGAATAGTTTAGGTTAGATGGGCTTCAGATTGGTTTCACAGGTCGGTGCAACATCGAGGGCCGAAGGGCCTGTACTGCGCTGTAATGTTCTATGTTCTATGTTCTATGTTCTATGAGAGGAGGTTTAGAATGATGTGGTTCTCCTGTGGGCACGGAACATCACATCTCAGCAGGCAGATCAGTGAAAAAGTGGAAACTTCAGCAGCAAATGCATCATGAGGCTTCAGTGCACACTGTTGCTGCCATTCCTGTGCAAATGCTAAGCATGTGGAACTGTGGTCGCAGCAACCAGGAAGCCCCTGGAGGAATGCCAGCTGATGAAAGAGTCCATAGTCCATTGGATAGACACTCATCATTCACCCCAACCATCTGCAGGAGGAAATAGCCAACAACGGAAGAGACAAGTGGATGAGGTCGGTGTGGGAGAAATGATTTCAAATTCATGGGGCATAGGCACCAGTACTGGAGATGGGGGGAGCCGTTCTGATAGGACAGGCATCAACTGAAACATGCTGGGACCAGAATCCTGGCAAATCACAGATATGGCTTTAAGTTGAACAGTTGGGGTGTGGTTTCAGTTGAATGGAAAACTAGATAATCCAAGGTAAAGTAAATTATAACCAGAAAATAAAAGGAAGGAACAGAACATGTGAATATCATGTTGTACCAAGCAACCATGAAAGTGTTGGGAAATTCAATAGCAGAACATACTTAGAGGCTTTGTATCTTAATGTACCATTCGGGATAATAGAATTCTTTTTCGTAGAATCCTCACAGTGTGGAAACAGGCCCTTCGGCCCAACAAGTCCACACCAATCCTTGGAGCATCCCACCAGACTCACCCCCTATAACCCACCTAATCTACACATCCCTGAACACTACGGGTAATTTAGAATGGCCAATCCACCTAACCTGCACATCTTTGGACTGTGGGAGGAAACCAGAGCACCTGGAGGAAACACACGCAGACACAGGGAGTATGTGCAAACTCCACACAGACAGCCCGAGGGCGGAATTGAACTCGGGTCCCTGGCGCTGTGAGGCTGCAGTGCTAACCATAAGTGCTAATGAAAAGGTAGCCAAAAGGATGGCACAAATCGAAGTAAATGGATATGATGTTATAACCATTGTGGAAATGTAATGACAAGGAGATCAAACTGGGAACTTAACTTTTAGGTAAATTTGACTTTTCAGAGAGATGGAAGGGATGGAAAAGGTGTTGGGGTAGTACTGTTAAGTAGAGAAGTTAGGACCATTTTCAGAGATGATTCAGGCTCGAATGATGTATACAGCATTTGAAAGGAGATATAAAAAAGCACCAAGGGAAAGATGACATTGGTGGGTGTCATGTACGTATGCTCAAACAGTAGCCATTCTGTATCAACAAATAATAGGAGCATGTAAAAAACAGAGCAATAATTATGGGTGACTTTAATCTTTATGTTGATTGGGATAATCAAGTCAGAAAGAGTGGCTATGAAAACAAATAGAGTAGATTAGGGATAGTTAACTAAAGCAATACTTCATGGAGCAAAGCAGGCAGCAGACTTTCTTGGATCTGTTAATGGATAACGAGGCAGGTTTAATCAAAAACCTCAGAGCTAAACAATCCTGGGAAGTAATGATCATAACAAGATAGAGTTTAATATTCAGTATGAGAGTGAGAAATTTGGGTTAGAAACAATTTTTGTTTAAATTAAATAAAGGAAATTATAATGAAATGAGGATAGAGTTGGCTCAAGTGGACTATACAGGTTGGGACTGTACTCACTGGAGGTCAGAAGAATGAAAGGTGATCTCATTGAAACATACAGGATTCTTAAGGGGCTTGATAGGGTAAAAGCTGAGAGGATGTTTCCCTCA
The DNA here is from genome assembly GCF_021869965.1 of Rhincodon typus. NCBI lineage: Eukaryota > Metazoa > Chordata > Chondrichthyes > Orectolobiformes > Rhincodontidae > Rhincodon > Rhincodon typus. Next base: position 5,151 of record NW_025976603.1, on the reverse strand, counting down.
TGGGAAAGCTTAGGATCAGAGGGCACAGTCTCAGACGAAAGGGGTGTCAATTTAGGACAGAGATGAGGAAGAATTTATTCTGTCAGAGGGTTGTGAGTCTTTGGGACTCCTTGCCACAGAGAGCTGTGGGGTCATATCCCTCTATGTATTTAAGGCTGAGAGAGATATACTCTTTATCAGTAGGGGAATCAAGGGTTATGGGGAAATCACAGGAAAGTGGATATAAGTAATGTTCGATCAGCCATGATCCTAATGAATGGCAGAGCAGGCTCAAGGGACCAAATGGCCTACTCTTGATCTTATTCCTAATGGCCTTTAAGAGGAGTGACCAACAGTCTATCGCTCGCATCAACAGATGAGAAAGTGTTGGAATTGTTGTAGACGAGGGCGCTAGACAATTGCAGGCACCAAAACCAGAGTACAGAGAGAAGAAAGCGAGGGTGCCTTAAGCTCAGTGTCAACCAATGAACAGTAAAGGGGCATGTAGCAGAGAGGGAGAGAAAGGAAGATGGTAAAGCTATTTGTTAATTCGTTTTTTTTTATTCATTCACAGGATGAGCGCATCACTAGCTAGACCAGCATTTAATGCCAGTCTCTAATTGCTCAGAGGGCAGTTAAGAGTCAATTGCATTGCTGTGGGTTTGGAGTCACATGTAGGCTGGACCAGGTAAGGGTGGCCATTTCTTTCCCTAAAGGGTATTAGTGAACCAGATGGGTTTGTTTTTCTTTCCTGACAATCGACAACGGTCGTCATAAGACTCTTAACTCCAGATTTTTTTTACATTGATTTCAAATTCCACTATCTGCCATGTTGGGATTTGAAAACGAGTCCCTAGAACATTGTCTGGGACTCTGGAGTAAGAATATAGCTATAATACCACTAGGCCATCCCTCCCCCTACCTTCTTCCCTGAAATTAAGGTCTTCCCCCGCTATCTGACATATGCTGTCCTCCCCTGTTTCCCTCTCCCATTGCTTCTATTAATGTTCCCCTCCAGTAATTGGCTCTGTCACCATCTGAATCAATAACGTGATCAGTGATTTTTAATCTTCCTCACAATGATGTTTTGCATGAATTTCTTCTTTGGTCCAGCCATTTCTAGCCCTTCCTCAAGGACTTTGTGGTATGTTCACAACATACAGAATACCCTTCAATGTTTTCACATCTCGAATGTATTTAGCTGATCATTAGTCTCTTTTTATTTGCCCATTTAGGGGAGGCGATGGCAGAGTGGTATTGTCACCGGGTAAGCAGTCCAAACAGTAAGCTAATGTTCTGAGGTCCTGGGGTTGAATCCCACCAAGGTGTATTTTGAATTTTCTTAAAAATCTGGAATTATACAAAACATCTAATGGTGACCATAAAACCAATGTCAATTGTCATCAAAACCCATCTGGTTCTCTAATGTCCTTTAGGGAAGGAAATCTGTTGTCTTTGCCCGGTTGGGACTAGATGTAACTCCAGTCCCATAGCAACAGTTGACTCTTAACGACCCTCTGAAGTGGCTTAGCCATTTCATTGTAACTGGAATGACCACCTGGCATTGACTAAAGCACTGAAAATAACAAAGGCAAAGTTAGGTGTGTCGAACCTGCAAAGTCCTCCTTACTAACACCTGGGGGCGAGTGCCAGAATTGGGAGCATTGTCTCACAGACTAGTCAAGCAACAGCCTGACAAAGTAACACTTATGGAATCATACCTTACAATGTCCCAGAAACCACCATCACCATCCCTGGTTATTTCCTGTCTCACTGGCTGGACAGACCCAGCAGAGGTGGCAGCACAATAGTATACAGTCAGCAGGTACTTGACCTCAGAGTTCTCAACATTGACTCCAGCTTCCATGAAACTTGGGCAAGGAAACCTCCTGCTACCATTTACCACCTTCCCTTGGCTGAGGAATGAGTTCTCCTCCATGCTTACACTACTTGGAGGAAGCACTGAGGTGGCAAGGATACAGAATGTACTCTGGGAGAGAGATTTCAGTGTTCACCCCTAAGAGTAGCTTGTCGGCAACACCAATGTTTGACCTGGTCAAGTCCTACAGGCCATAGCTGCTATACTGGGTCAGCAGCAGGGAACCAACAAGAGGGAAAAACATATTTCACTTCATTTTTACCAATCTTCCTGCAGCAGATGCACCTATCCATGAAAGCATTGGTAAGAGTGACTTATGGAGACTGGTAACCATGATGGGAAAAGTGCACTTGAAATCAAGCCTCACTATTCACAAGTCGGTACAAGTGTATAATTGACCATTGTAATCATAAGGATGGTTAATGTCTGTCTGTGACCACTAAAATAAAAGAGACTCACACCAACTTGCATCAGTAAATAAGAAAACAAAACTTGAACTATTATTTAAAAAGCGTATATGTTAACAGGTAGTAAAATAGATTACCAACTACAAATCTGTAAATTAAATTTGAACACACAGATATTTATTCACAAATAAAGACATACAGTTTTTCAGAACTGAAGAATGGAAAATATAGGCAAAAAGGAACAAAGTCTGTGGTTTCGCAAACCAAATTGCAAGGGAGGTTGCATGGGTTGAACTATTTGCAGTTCTTTTGTATTTGGTGATGATATCACATTGTTGTTCACAGCAGATAATACTCAATTCAGTAGTCGATCATGGGCACCCGGGTCTTTATTTGAGTTAGAAGTTCTTCTTTTCAGAGGAACAAAGAGAGAGAGACAGATAGGGGGTCTGGCTTGGTTTGCAGGCATTTGGAGGTCTGAGTGCAATTTCCCCTTAGTTCAATGACAACCTGCAATCTAAAACAAACCCAAAATTTGGTGCTGGGCAGTTTTCTGTCAACTCCAAAACACTTGCTGCCAGATAGTTTCACAAAGTATTAAATCCAGCTTCTTCAAAAGTTACATGTCCTTGTGTAGCCAAGAAGTGAACACTACAGTAGATGTGAGGTCAATGAACATTTGAGGGTCACTGAATGTCTTACTTCACTTGGCTGCAAATCCAGTGATGGTGAGGCTGATTTGGTTTCGCTTATTATCCCTGTGTGGCAACAATACCCAACTGATGCCCAGTAAGCTTAATGTATGGCAGACCACCTCAGCCATGTGGAATGCCCACCCTGCAGCATAAGAGAAGTCACGGACACTTCAAAGAATCTAAATGAGCATATGTACAGGAAGTGTCAACAGTTGCAGATACTTGAGTTCTGGGTTTCCAAGCTCAAGCAGTGGTTAGTGCCTCTGTGAGGCAGAGGACTACATGGATAGTATGTTTAGGGAGGTGGACACACTGCAGGAAAGGGGCATGCAGGGAGATAAAATATTGCCATTCTAGAGAACTAGGCAGGTAGCGCAGAAATCCCTGAGGTCCCATTTGCTACTCAAGTTTCTTTTCTTGAACAAAAACAAAGTTGCTGGAAAACCTCAGCAGGTCTGGCAGTATCTGTGGAAGAGAAAACAGAGTTAACATTTCGGGTCCGGTGAACCTGAGGAAGGGTCACTGGACCCGAAACGTTAACTCTGTTTTCTCCTGCACAGATGTTGCCAGACCTGCTGAGCTTTTCCAGCAACTTTGTTTTTGTTCCTGATTTACAGCATCCGCAGTTCTTTTGGTTTTTCTTTTCTTGATACTGCTGAGGGCAATAGAACAAAGAAAATTACATTACAGGAACAGGCCCTTCAGCCCTCCAAGCCTGCAATGACATGCTGCCCGTCACAACTAAAACCCCCTATCCTTCCGGGGACCATATCCCTCTATTCCTATCCTTTTCATGTATTTCTCAAGATGCCCTTTAAAAGTCACTATGGTATCTACTTCCACTAGCTCCCCTGGCAGCGAGTTCCAGGCACCCACCACCTTCTCTGTAAAAAAAACCTGCCTCGTACACCACCTTTAAACCTTGCCCCTCGCACCTTAAATGTATGCCCCTTAGTAACCGACTCTTCCACCCTGGGAAAAAGTTTCCGACTGTCCACTCTGTCCATGTCCTTCATAATCTTGTAGACCTCTATCAGGTCACCCCTCAACCTCCATTGTTCCAGTGAGAACAACCCAAGTTTCTCCAACCTCTCCTCATAGCTAATGCCCTCCATACCAGGCAACATCCTGGTAAATCTTTTCTGTACGAAAGCCACCACATCCTTCTGGTAGTGTGGCAACTAGAATTGAACACAATATTCCAAATGCGGCCTAACTAAGATTCTATAAAGCTGCAACATTAATAGTTCCTCAGAGGATTACAGCAAGTGTCAAGCCCATGGTACTATGCTTGACTCCCTACAGGAGGGAAGGAAGAATGGTGGAAAAGACATTTCATTAGATGAGCTGACCGGCACCTCTCCAGCAATAGACGTAGAGTGCTATGTGGCCTCACAGTACTGGTATTAAGGATATCAAAGAGCAGCTGCAGAACATGCTGCAAGGGGCAGGTGATCAGCCTGAGGGCTTGGTCAATGGTGGTGACAATAACTTAGGCAGGAAATGGAATATAGTCAGAATTTTGGGAACTAGATATAAAATTAAGAATCAGGATCCCAAAAATGGTAATCTCTAGATTAGTTCTCGTGCCAAGGGCCACTGAGTCAAGAATAGGAGGGTGAGGCAAGTGAATGCAGGGCTGAAAAGAAGCACAGAATAAAGGGCTTTAGATTCGTGGGATACTGGGACTAGCAAGGGAGAATTAGCACCTGTATAAACCAAATGGATTGAACCTGAACTGAACCAGGCCTGAGCTCTTTCTGAGACAACAAGGTGCAGGGCTGGATGAACACAACAGGCCAAGCAGCATCATAGGAGCAGAAAGGCTGACGTTTCGGGCCTAGACCCTTCATCAGAAAAGGGGGAGGGGAAGGGGGTTCTGAAATAAATAGGGAGAGAGTGGGAGGCGGATAGAAGATGGATAAAGGAGACGATAGATGGAGAGGAAACAAACAGGTCGAAGAGGCGGGGATGGAGCCAGTAAAGGTGAGTGTCGGTGGGGAGTTAGGGAGGGGATAGGTCAGTCCAGGGAGGACGGACAGGTCAAGGGGGCGGGATGAGGTTAGTAGGTAGGAGATGGGGATGCAGCTTGAGGTGGGAGGAGGGGATAGGTGGGAGGAAGAACAGGTTAGGGAGGCGGGGACGAGCTGGACTGGTTTTGGGATGCGGTAGGGGGAGGGGAGATTTTGAA
>NW_025976602.1:0-7351 GCF_021869965.1 Rhincodon typus | reverse complement strand
CAGCTTTCCTGCTCCTCTGATGCTGCTTGGCCTGCTGTGTTCATCCAGCTCTACACCTTGTTATCTCAGATTCTCCAGCATCTGCAGTTCCTACTATCTCTGAAACAATAATTGGGTGAGTTGGCTCTGGATTGATATTCTAACCCCTAAAGGAAATTAACTAAAACAATAATATTAAATGATTGAAGCAATCAACTGCATTTATTTTCCACCTTTCCAGAAAAAGGAAAGATACTGTAAAGATGATCTCTTCTTATTTTTGAGCATTTAAAAACTGTGGACTGAAATGACAAAGAACTGTTTTGAAAACCAGGGATTTACAAGGATGGCTGCATGTTTTGAAAGCAAGGAACTTGATAACTTTTGTGAACCCTGTTTGTGAACTTGTGGGTTCCACCAATATGCAGATGAAGTGGAGTTGAGAAGTTGTTTACAAGCGAAGCTGATTGATGTGGGCTATTGGCCAGTTATCATTGCCAAAGGTCTAAATCCCTGGCAACAACCATATGACTGAATGGTTGTCAAGTACAGGTAGTTCTCCTATAGTTGCGTTCTTGTGTGACCTCACGCTATAGAAAATCATCATAGAAAACTGCGTTATAGGGAAATCGCTACAGAAAATTGCTATACCTGTACAGCAGAAAGTTCACATTATCTAAACAGCATCCACTATTCATCAATCATGTTATAGCCAATTCGCTTTAACAAAACACACATTATAGCAGGACAACCTGTAGCTGAACAGCTTGAGCTATGAGATAAGATAGAGGGAAGCTTGATAGATCAAGAGAGAAATCAGCAGATCTGCAACAGTAAAAAAAAAACTCTCTATCTCTGTCTCAATTCTTTGGAGTAAGCCACTTTAAACCTGAAGAAAATCAGGTTATTTTTGTCTTCAGCATATGCTGCAGTTGTGACTTTGAATTGGATAAGTCAGAGACTTTACACTAAGTGAAAGAGCCACCCTGTGCTTCATGCAAACTAGTAGAAGCATTCAGGAAAGTAAAAGATAGAGGAGAAACCCTCATATCAGCAAGGACCAACCCAACAGATCCTGTGAACAAATACTACAGGACCATTTTTTGATAGTTTTCCCTTTCCCAATGAGTTTCATAAGGGGTTTAGAGTTTTAATTTGTAAAATTTATTCAATCTCATTTTGTTGTTTTTCTGTAGGTATAATCTAATTATCTGTAATAAATAGTGATTCTTGTGAAGAACAGAAATCTGGTCTGTGCTTACTATCAACTAGACTCTTAAAAAAGATAGTTTAATGATTTTTCACATATAAAAAGTCCTTGAATTTCTGCGATAACTCTGAATAGTGGGGCTTGATTTCCAATGTGCTACCCTAATGAGGCATGTCAGTACGTAGAAAAGTAACAACTTCAGGCATAACTACAATACTAGTCATAGGTATACAGCACAGAAACAGGCCCTTTGGCCCAACTCATCCATGCTGACTAGGTTTCCTAAACTGAACTGGTCCCATTTAGCTGCATTTGGCCCATATGCTTGTAAATCTTTCCTTTCCATGTACCTGTCCAAATGTCTTTGAAATGATACAATTGTATCTGCCTCTACCACTTCCTCTGGCAGCTCACTCCACATACACACCACCCTCTGTGTGAAAATGCTACCCGTCAGGTCCATTTTCAATCTTTCCCCTCTCATCTTAAACCTATGCCCTCTACTTTTAGACTCCCTGACTGTGGGGAAAGATCTTGGCTATTCACCTTATCTATGCCCATCATGATTTTATTAATGTCTATAAGGTCTCCCCACAGCTTTCTACGTTCCAGGGAAAACAGTCCCAGCCTACCCAGCCTCTCCTTACAGCTCAACCCTCCAGTCTCGGTAACATCCCGTAAATTTTTTTTTTACACCGTTTCCAGTTTAATAACATTCTTTTTATAGAAGGACAACCAAAATTATATGGAGTACTCCAAATGAGGCCTTACTAATACCTTGTACAGCCATAACAAGACGTCCCATCTCCTGTACTCAATGCCTTGACTGATGAAGACACGAGTGCCCAACACCTGCTTCATCACCCCGTCTACCTGTAACATCACTTTCAAGGAACTAAGTACCCGCACCCCTAGGTTTCTGTGTTTGACAACACTTCCTATAGAGCCCTACAATTTTTAAAATTCACTATGGGATGTGGGCATCGCTGGATTGTTAGCATTTATTACCCATCCCTAGTTACCCTTGAGAAGGTGGTGGTGAGTTGCCTTCTTGAACCACTGCAGACACTTGCTTAATTAAGTAATTAATTGTGCAAGTCCTACTGTAGTTTGTCTAACCAAAATACAACATCTCGCATTTACCTAAATTAAAATCCATCTGCCATTCCTTGATCCACAGCCCAGTTGATCAAGATCCCGTTTGAGTTGATTTGACTTATTTATTATTGTCACATGTAAATTCAAAGTTAAAGGAATAAGTTAAAGCAAATGGAGTCATTAATGAACACCACCTGTCATCAGGTTAATAATGTTGACATCAATAACCTTTTGATTTGATTTGATTTGATTTGATTTATTATTGTCACATGTGCTGAGATACAATGAAAAGCATTGTTTTGCATGCTAACCAGATAAATCATACCTTACATAAGTACATCAGGGTAACAGAACAGAATGCAGGATATAGTGTTACAGCTACAAAGTGCAGAGAAAGATCAACTCTAATATATGAACAGTCCATTCATAAGCCTAAAAACAGCAGGAAAGAAGCTATTCTTCTCAGACAACTTTCTTCAACGTCCACTATGCTACCAATTTTGGTGTTATGCGCAAACTTACTAACCGTATCTCCCATATTCTCATCCAAATCATTTATATAAATAATGAACAACCGCGGACCCAGCACTGATCCTTGTAATGCATCATTAGTCACAGGACTCCACGCTGAACAACAACTCTCTACTACTACCCTCTGTCTTCTACCATCAAGCCAATATGTATCTCCCTGGATCCCATGTGATCTAACCATACTAACCAGTCTAACATGTGGAACCTTGTCAAAGGCCCTGCTAAAACCCATGCAGACATCTACCACACTGCCCTCATTTATCTTCTTCGTCACCTCTTCAAAAAACTCAATCAAATTTGTGAGACATGATTTCTTAAGCACAAAGCCACGCTAACCAACTCTCATCAGTCCTTTCCTTTCCAAATGCATGTAGATCCTGTCTCTCAAAATCCCCTCCAACAACGTACCCACCATTGACGGCAGGCTCACTGGTCTGTGGTTCCCTGGCTTTTCCTTACAACTTTTCTTAAATAATGGCACAAGATTAGCCACCCTCCGGTCTTCCGGCACCTCACCTGTGGCTGTTGATGATGCAAATATCTCTGCTAGGAGTCCTGCAATTTCTTCCCTAGCTTCCCACAATGTCCTTGGATACACTTAATCAGATCCCATAGGATTCATCTACCTTATGCGTTTTAAGACCTCCAGCATCCCCTCTTGTATAATGTGGACTCCTTTCAAGACGTCACTATTTAATTCCCTGAGTTCCCTACCTTCCATGCCTTTCTCCACAGTAAATACTGATGAGAAATATTTGTTTAGGATCTTACCCATTTCGTGTGACTCCACACACAGATGACCTTGTTAATCCTTAAGGGGCCCTGTGGCCCTGTTTTCTCCCTAGTTACTCTTTTGCCCTTAATATACTTGTAGAATCACTTTGTATTCTCCTGCACCTTATCTGCCAAAGCTATCTCTTGTCCCCTTTTTGTCCTCCTGATTTCTCTTTTAAGTGTACTCCTATACCCCTTATAGTCCTCAAGGGATTCACATGATCCCACCTGTCTCTAGCTAACATATGCATCCTTCTTTTTATTGATCAGATCCTGAATATCTCTAGTCATCCAGTGTTCCCTACTCCTGCCAGCCTTGCCCTTTACACTAACAGGAACATGCTGTCCCTGAACTCTCATTATCTATCTCGTTATCGTTAACCGATCAGAAACAGTTTGATAATTAATTCTACTGCTACTTTTTTGCAGCGTGTGTAATATTTCAGGTGGGGATTTTAAAATGCTGCCCCCAGTAATTCAACAGAAAACACCACAACTGACTGACAAATGAAAAGAAATGAATACATGGAACAAAGAGTGATGTCGGAGATGAAATACTTGAAGAATGTGTTTCGACATGCATATGCACTTGCATTAGAAATGATAGAGATCAAACGGGATAGGAAACAAGTGAGATGGAAGGAGAAGGAGGGAAATGACATGCAGCTGACAAGGCTGAACTTGAGATGAGAGTGTCAGGGGAATATTCTCTGAGTTCTTTGAAACCCTCATTCTGAAAGAATGATCACATACAACATTTCAGAGAATGTTAAGACTTTGTCACCTACGCTTGGAGCTTGAAAAGGATTGGATGCAGTTCTTTAAACAGAATGCTTGGACAAGTTGATTAGCATACCGCAACTGGCAAAGGTGCTACCTGCTGTTTTTTTTTTAAATACCTCTGCTCGTGCTTGCACATTATCAAAAAGGCTGTACAGTTTCTTGGGGAGAAGGAGGTGCACGAATGATTAACAGTAAAAGCTCAGGCCAACTAATGTAATATTATTATCCAATCTCTATTTAGGCTATTGATCTGTTTCAATGACAGGTCAATACATTTCAAAGCAATGTGTATGTTAAGGTCTGATAGCCTGGTTCAGTTAGAGAAGATTTATTTTACAACACTGCTGAATACAGCAGGGAGGTCTCGTATGGGAACATAGGAGCAGAAGTAGGCCATTCAGTGCCTTGAACTTACACCACCAATCAATAAGATCATTGTTGATTTGTGGTTTAACTTCATCTACGTGCCTTTGGCCCATATCCTTCAATACCTTTGATTCCAAAAAAATCTATCTCAGATTGAAAATTCACAACTAATAGAACCAACCATCTACCACCCTTTGTGTGTAGAAATGCTTCCTAACATCTCTCCTGAATAATCTGGCCCCAATTCTCAGACAATGCCCCCTGGCTTTAGAATTCCCAACCAGGGGAAATAGTGTATCTTTACCTACCCTGTTTTTCCCGTTAATATCTTGAAGACTTCAGTCAGATAACCCCTTAACCTTCTAAATTATAGAAAAAACAGATCTAATTTGTACAATTGCTCCTCATAACTTAACCCCTAAAATCCACGTATCATATGTTGTACTCCATCCAAAGCCAATACAGTACATACTCTGAGCGGTGATGCTCAGATCTGCTCCCAGTACTCCAAATGGGGTCTAACCAGTTTTGTATAATTGCAGCATAACTTCTTCATCCTGCTATTCCAGTCCTCAAGATATAAAGGCCAGCTTTCCATTAGTTTTCTTGGTTATTTTCTGCATCTGAGCATGACATTTTAAAGGTCTATGTGCCTGAATGCTCAAGTCTCTTTGGCCATCCACTGTATTTAACTTCATACTATCTACTCAGTACCCTGATCTATCCTTTATTAGTCCAAAATGGACACCATACTTGCTTACATCGAACTCCACCTGTCACAGTTTTGCCCATTCACTTAGTCTATAAATATCCCTTTGTAATGCTACACTGTCATCTACACTGTCTAACTTTATTTCACCAGCAAATTTGGATATATGACTTTCTGTGACATTATCCAAGTCAATAATAAATAATGAGTAATTGAGGCTCTAATATAGATTATTATGGGACGTCACTGCTTAAATCCTATCAATTTGTGTACCGACCTGTTATCCCTACCTTTTGTCACCTGCCACTCAACCAATTTCTCAGCCAGATCAGAAATTTGCCCTCAATTCTACAGGCTCCTACCTTAGTTAATAGTCTTTTATGTGGGACTTTATCAAGTGCTGTCTGGAAATCCATTTAAAAAACATCCATAGACACTCCAAGATAGTAAGAACTGCCGATGCTGGAGTCTGAGATAACAGTGTGGAGCTGGAGGACAGGCAGCATCAGAGGAGCAGGAAAGCTGACATTTCAGGTTGGGACCCTTCTTCAGAAATGGGGGAGAGGAAGGGGGCTGTGAAATAAATAGAGAGGGGGGGATGAAATAGATAGAGAGGGGGGGGGTTGAAATAAATAGAGAGAGGGGGTCACTCCCCTGTCCAATACCTTGGTCACCTCTTCAAAAAGTTCAAGGAGGTTTCTGAGGCATGACCTACCTTTCATGATGTGGAGATGCCAGTGTTGGACTGGGGTAAACAAAGTCAAAAATCACATGACACTAGGTTATAGTCCAACAGGTTTATTTGAAAATGCAAGCTCTCTGAGCTCAGCTGTTTCCTCAGGTGTCGTGAGAGAGAGAGGGTATAAGACACAGAATTTATAAGAAGAAAGGTAACAACCCTAAAACTGGCTGCCTCTTGTTGAATCTTTAATTAGTTCTGAAGGAGACTGTTGATTGGAATGCAAGCCCACAGATAACCTTATGATGCTGCACTTCTCTAGCTTTTACCGTAAACATATTAAAAAAAGCCATCCCCTACAGACAAGCCTTATGCATACACAGGATCTGCTCAGATGAAGCAAACGAAACGGACACTTGAGGGTGTGAACGATGCCCTTATAAGAACAGGATACGATGCTCAACTCATCGATTGCCAATTCCATCATGCCACAGTAATGACCTCCTCAGAAAACAGACACAAGATATGACCGATAGGGTAGCCTTCATCAGCCAGTATTTCCCCAGAGAGGAGAAACTACGCCATGTTCTTCACAGTTTCAGTACATTATTGACAACGATGAGTACCTTACCATAATCTTCTCTACGCCTTCACTTCTCATCTTCAAACAACCACCAAACCTTAAACAGACCATTGTGTGAAGCAAACCATCCAGCCTTCAGGACAACATTGACCACAACACCACACAACCCTGTCATGGTAACCTCTGCAAGACGTCAGATCATCGAAATGGATACTGCCATCACACGTGGGAACACAATCCACCACATGCACGACAGATACTCATATGGCTCCGTCAACATTGTCCATTTCATACGCTGCAGGCAAGGATGCCCCAAGGCATGGTATTTTGGCGAGACCATGCAGATGCTACAACAACGGATAAGTGCACACTGTGCGACAACCTCCGGACAGGGGTGTTTCCTTCCAGTGGAGGAACACTTCAGGGATCAAGTGCATTCAGCCTCCAATCTTCAGGTAAGCATCCTCCAAGGTGGACCCTGAGATACACAACAACGCAAAATCGCTGAGCAGAGGCAGAAAGTCAAGTTCCATAACCATCTCAATCGTGATCTTGGGTTCATATCGCACGACAGGTGACCCCACAGCATATACTCCCACACACCCTCCCTCACACACACACCCTCCCTCACACACACAC
>NW_025976601.1:7103-7351 GCF_021869965.1 Rhincodon typus | reverse complement strand
AGGGGGAAGGGAGCTCTGAAATGATTAGAGAGAGGAGCGGTGGGGCTGTGGAAGGTAGGTGGGATGGTGATGGGTGAGTGCAGGTAGGCAGTGGTGGGGATTGGTCAGTGAGGTGGGAGGAGCTGATAGGTGGGAGAGAAGATGGACAGGTCAAGGAGGTGGGGATGAGAGGGAGGGTTGGTCATGGGATGAGGCCGGGGTTGGGGAGATTTTGAAACTAGTAAAGTCCACATTGAGAACATTGGGTT
>NW_025976601.1:0-7003 GCF_021869965.1 Rhincodon typus | reverse complement strand
TGGGGAGATTTTGAAACTAGTAAAGTCCACATTGAGAACATTGGGTTGTAGGCTTCCAAGGTGGAATATGAGGTGCTGTTCCTCCAGTTTCCGGGTGGCATCATTGTGGCACTGGAGTATGCCCAGGATGGACATGTCGTCCAGGGAGTGGGAGGGGGAGTTGAAGTTGTTCGCAACTGGAAAGTGTTGTCGTTTGTCGCGAACAGAGCGCAGGTCCTCTACAAAACAGTGTCCGAGCCTCCATTTGGTCTCACTGATGTAGAGGAGGCCACATCGGGAGCAGTGGATACAGTAAACTACATTAGCGGATGTGCAGGTGACCATTTGATGTGGAAGGTTATTTTGGGTCCTTGGATGGAGGTGAGGGGGGAGGTTTAGGGGCAGGTGTAGCACTTTCTGCGGTTGCAGGGAAAGATGTCGGGTGTGGTGGGGCTAGTGGGGAGTGTGGAGCGGACGAGGGAGTCGCGGAGAGAGCAGTCCCTCCGGAAGGCAGACAGGGGTGGGGAGGGAAATATATCCTTGGTTGTGGGGCCAGATTGCAGGTGGCGGAGAATGATACGTTGAATGTGGTGGTTAGTGGAGTGATATGTGAGGACAAGGGGGATTCTGTCTTTGTTTTTGTTGCGGGGACGGGGTGTGAGGGCAGAGGTGGAGGAAATGCAAGAGATACAGTTGAGAGCCATGCTAATTGCCTGCACACTGTCACTGCTATTGGAAAACCGACAAGCCTATTGCTGGGGTTGGGTAGAGGGGTTGAAGGTGCCGTATGCAGGTGCTTGCCAAATTACTCCTCCATCTTCCACATGATCACCCTTACAGTTATGTTGAAATCAGATCCTTCAATCCTTTTTCCTGGGTCCAATGAATCCACAAACTTACTGGAGGAACCAGCAACATGACTTCGCCTCCTTCTGGACTGCCTGCAATCCAAGCCATGGCCATCTCTCCTGGTGGCAGTGTCCTGACCAGAGAGTCTTCTGATTGGCTGACAGGTCTTGGAATTGTGACTTCCTCCCCTAGGGGCAGAAACGTTACTCCAACCCAATCAACAGGCAATGCCTGTAAAATGGCTTGGGCTGACATAGCCAATCAAAGGTGGTGCTCACCCTCAACTTTTAAAGCCATGGGATCAGAGCCACTGCTTCTGTGTAAAATTGCATCATGATTCTATCTCTTGTGACCTGAGCTAACTTTGGGCTAACAGCAGGAAGTGTAAAGAGCTCTTGTAATCTATAGCTGTTCGAGATGATGTTTTAGCATACCGGAATAGATCTTGATTTTGTGTGTGATAATGGGTTGCTATTTTAGATCTCTCCCCTTTTACATCTGTCCTGATTTACATTGGTCCCAATTTTTATTCCCATCAATGGTGTGGAACAATATTCCGTTGTTGGATTGTTAACCAGCAATACATCTTGAATATCTGGCTGATGTGCTGATAGCATATTGCTTCAGTTATCTCCTTCATTAGCATTTACTGTTAAAGTTTGGTATTTGCTAATTTTGACTTTGGTTCTAGCACAATGACTAAATGACAACATTTTTATGGTGACTGCTAAGTAGAGAGAGGACTCAAGGGCAAGTCGATCTGAGGTGTAGAAAAGATTTTACAAAATTTTAGCATTGTGCGATGTAATCAATTAGCACATTATCCTTTTACCTCTCAGACAACAACCAGAACAATTTGTATTTACATAGACCCTTTAAAGCAATACAGTATAACATCCCAAGCAATATTCCCTACAAATTGCTCAGCTGTATGGTTGCACTGCATCCTGAAAGTCCTTATGGATCTCACTCAAGTCAGTCCTACTACACTACTGTGAATGTGAGGCTTTGCAGTAAAATCTAAAGGGACTGCATATGAATCAACCACGCACTTGGAAAAACTGTTACATTGGGTCCATTCACGGAAGTGTGATCAAACAAAATTTGACATTGAGTTACATTAGCAGATATTAGAGTAGATGACAAAAGGTTTGGCCAAAGAGGTATGTTTAAACAGGGAAAGACAGGAAGTAAGGCCAGGAGGTGTAGAGAGGTAATTCCAGGGTTTGCAGCTTGGGCAGCTGAAGGCATGATGGTTGATCCTGGAGTGATTAAAATCAAGGTAGCTAAAGAAATTTGAGTAGAGAAGTGAAAGGTTGTGGATCTGGAGGAGATTACAGAGATAGAGAGGGGCAAGGCCATGGAGAGGTTTGAAAAAAGAATGATGAAAATTTTAAAATGAAACATTACTTAACAGGGAGCTAATGTATAAGCCTATAATTAGAGAATGATTTCAGTGCAGGAAGAGGCCATTCAGCCCTATGAGTCACTGCCAGCTCTCTGCAAGAACAATTTAGCTAGTCCTTTCCATGTGGTGCTGCAATTTTATTCTCTTCAGGTACTTATGAAATTCTCTTTCAAAAGCCTTGATTTGAATCTGCCTCCATTACCTTTGGTAGCCATGCATTCCAGATCTTAATTGTTTGCTGCATGAAACAAAATATTACACCCCACCACATGTCAATTACCAGTGAGGGTTACTGGGGCAGGCAGGCAGGGCACAGGCACAAATTCTGTTGCAATTTTACACCTGCCATTCTGCCCCTAAGAGCCATAAATTCAACTCTTTATTTTATGTTGCCTCAACGTCAACCTTCCTGCCAAACGCTTGTCTTCATATATCTCTGCATTAAATTTCATCCACCCATTCCAACAGTTTATATCCTCATGAACTTCATGGCTATCCTTTTCACAGTTCATGATTCTTCCAAGTTTTGAGTCATCTGCAAATTCCAATTGTGTCTCTCTCTCTAGAAAGCAAGTTCTCCTCTAAGCCAAGGACATGAAATGCTGGCCAAAACAGATGTCCAGATCCAATCAGTACATGTTTTAAAAAGCCTTATCTGTACTCTGTCTTATTGCACTGCTTTACCTAATGTCCTCCTATTTATGTTTTGTTCACTGGTTCCTCTTAACTTGCTTTCCTTGTGAATATTTTTCCATTCGGAAGTTGTTACAGGGATAAGGGAACAAAATAAGTCAGCCAAAGCTGTAGTAAATGAACTTTTCTAAGAATTCTTTTTCTAAGAATTGCTTATAATTTATGAGGTGTTTGAAACATTCCTGTTTTTTGCACCAGTATTGCACAACTGAGCAATTATTTTCTACTTTGGCACTAAGCTCTTGATGAAATGTTTCAGAATTTAGTAACACCAGTAAGTCGCACAACATAATTGTACCAACGGCAGTTAGGAAATTAGCTTATTGAAAAAATCTTACGTGTGTGCTCCCCTCACTGATTGTCACCTACTGGAAACAGAGTGAATGGCATCTACAATATGCAGTGAGTTGGATAGAAACATTTGATGTGGCTTAGTGGGTAGCTCTCTTACCTCTCAGGTAGAAGACTTCGTGTTCAAGTCCCACTCCAGAATTTCTTCTGAAACTAGCCTCTTGTACGGGCATGCTAGTGTGTATCAGTGAAGTTCCTCTCAATAAGTTGGTGAGTTAGTGGATGGAAGAGCATGCAGCTGCAAAATCAATAATTCCATAATGGTTGATATCTAGAGCAATTATATAAGGCTGCCCCACAGTGACATTATGTTGCAGGCAGCTGTGATGAGCTCAGTGTGAAACTTCTGCCCTTCAGTGGAAGGAAGTCCCACCTTGAGATCTGCTGACCAAACTCGGTGCTCCCAGCAGCACCGGAATACTGTAGAGGGTGCTTCTGGAACTGCAAGTCATCCCACCAAAAAGACAACTTGGATTCCATAAAGGTATAGTCGCCATAGTCTTACAGACCATAGGGCAGCTCTCTTATTAGAGGAGCTGGTGCTGGTTTAACCTGAGAGTCACAATACCTCAGGCAAGGACAGTGGTTGAGAAGGAGAATCCTTCATGGTAACCTCAGTTGGCGTGGGAATTAAAACCACACTGCTGGCGTCACTTTGCATCACAAAACGCTGTCCAGCCAACTGAACTAATTTTGCATCCATGTTGGTATCGTTCATTTTATTCCTGAAGTCCTAACATTGCTCACAAGTCTGTTGTGTGGCACATTGCCAAATGCCTTTTGGAAGTCCATTTACATTAAATAAATTGCATTACTCTCATCAATCCTCTCTGTTCGTTTCTGCAAATGCTGGATTAAATTTGCCCAGAACTATAATTTTTAGAAACTTCGCCATCACTGAAGTTAAACTGATTCACCTGTAGTTCCCCGGCTTATCTTTACACTCCTGTTTGAAGAAGTGTGTATGTGTGTGTGTGTTGGGAGATGATGAAGAAATCCTTTTTCTGGACTAACTAGAAGAGTCCTGTTGTGTCACACTATGATATTTACTCTTTAGTAATAATACAGCTATTTATAGATTACATGAATATGATTTATATTACCACAGAGACTGTTCGGAACACTGTAGCCTCAGGCCTGTCTCCTATAAGATCCTTTTTTACTCTGACGAAGTCCTGACAACAGCTTCACAATGGGTGATACTTACTGCACTTAGTCAAACACTCTCTAACCATTTCCAACCATATGCAACAGGTCCCCCAGATCTTTTTGTCCAAAAATATTATTGTTACACATCAGTATACATATTTACATTTATCATCATCTCCAGCTAAATCTTTGACTTTACAAATTCAGATGATCTGAAGTTTTCAGTATTCCCTCAAATATACTCTCTTTAGACTTGGAAGAAAGGTAATTTGTCTGGTAGGAGGCAGTTAACTTGGACTGTCTTCCTGGCAGTCTGCAGCTTGTAGTTCTGTCTTGAAGTGGAGGGTTGTAACCTTGTACGATTCTTTTCAATGGTGTTTTCCATTGAGTTGGATGCACCTAATATTCATGGAATTTGCGTCATGGAATTTGACTGTCATTCCTCCTGTAGCTCTGTTCTTGAATAGGTGGGCTTATTTCTTCTACTTCTTGAATATTTGGATTTTATCCTTCTCTCTCAGTGATTAAATTATTGTGGAAACAGCTTGTTCACATCTTCAATTGCGTTACCTGAAGTTGCATTTTTGCTTGATGTGATGTCCTTTATTATTGATCTGCATTCTTCTTCAGTAGCTGGGAGGTTGCATATTTTGCTTGTTCTTGTTCTTTCCTGATCACCTCAGCTTGTAATGGCAGACTTGAATTTCAAGTAGATAGCTTTTCAGTTCAGTGAGTAGCAACCTGACTCAATGCAATTGCAAATACTTCCACTATTTCTCTATGACCGTACTATGCATCCACTTGAGTGGTGTGGATGGTTCAGAGCTACTTATGCAGTTTCAATTCAATAAAAGTCAATACAGCACAGGCTCAGGCTCTCAAGCCTGCACCGATTCTATTGTTTGTTTGGACTCACTACTTATTGCCTATGTGTAGTTTCTATCCCTCTGTTCACCTACCGTTCACTTGTCAATCAAGATACACCTTTAACTTTGCTAACGTGTTTGCTTTCTACCACCTACCACCCACTGTGTGAAAAAATTTTCCTATACTTCTCTCCTAAATTTTCCCCCTCTCACCTTGAACCTGTCCCCTAGAATGTAGTTAACCTTTCCACCCTAGGAAAAAGCCTCTGAATATCCACCCTATCTATGCTTCTCATAATTTTGTAGACCTCTATCAGGTCACCTCCACCCTCAGCCTCCATCTTCAAGCCCAGTTTATTTGATCTCTTCTCATAACTAAAACCCTCCAGACCAGGCAACATCCTGGTAAATCTTCTCTGCACCCTCTCCAAAGCATCCACATCCTTCTAGTAGTGTGGCCACCAGAAATGCACGCAAATATTCCAAATGTGGCCTAACTAAAGTTTTGTACAAGTGTAACATAATTTTCCAATTTTTATATTTGATGCCCTGGCTGAAGAAGGCAAGTGTGCTGTATGCCTTCTTGACCACCATATCCACCTGTGTTGCCACTTTCAGAGATCTGCAGACCTTTACGCCCGGATGCTCTGTATGTCAATGGTCCTAAGAGTTCTGCCATTTATTGCATACTTCACACCTGAATTTGATCTTTCAAAATGCATCACCTTGCATTCATCTGGATTAAACTCCATCTGCCATTTCTGTGCCTAAATCTGCAATCTATCTATATCATGCTGTATCTTTGACAAATCTCCTCACTATCTGCAACTCTGCTAATTTTGGGGTCATTCACAACTTACTAATCAGATCACCTACATTTTCCTCCAGATCATTTATATAAATTACAAACAACAAAGGTCCCAGCACTGCTCCATGTGGAACACCACTAGTTATGGATCTCCATTCTGAAAAGCACTCTTCCACTGCTACTCTCTGTCTTCTACGCCCAAGCCCGTTTTGTATCCATCTAGCCAGCTCACCCTGGATCCCATGAGACTCTATCTTCTGTACCAGCCTTCCATGGGGTACTATATCAAATGCCTTACTAAAGTCCATGTAGAGAACATCCACTGCCCTTCCCTTATCAATCATTTGTCACTTCCTCAAAAAACTCAGTCAAATTGGTGAGACATGGCCTTCCCCACACAAATGCCTGCTGCTATCACTAACAATTCCATTCGCTTCCAAATGTGAATAAATCCTGTCTCTCAGTATCTTCTCCAACAGTTTCCCCACCACTGTCTGACTCATTGGCCTGTAATTATCTGGATTATCTTTGTTTTCCTTTTTAAATGAAGGAACAACATTGACTATTCTCCAGTCTCCTGAAACCTTGCCTGAGATCATAGAGGATGTAAAGGTATCTATTAAGGCCACAGCTGTTCCCTCACTTGGCTCCTACTGTATGCTGGGATAGAGCCCATCTGGCTCCGAGGATTTATTTACATTAATGTATTCTAAGACACCCAACACTTCCTCCTTCATTATGTTGACCTGCCTGAGAGTATTCATACACCTTTCCCTAACCTCAACATCCCTCACATCCCTCTCTTTGGTGAATACTGATGTAAATACTCATTAAGAATCTCACCAATTTCCTTTGGCTCCACACGTAACCTCCCTCCTTTATGATGTGGAGGTGCCGGTG
>NW_025976600.1:0-7351 GCF_021869965.1 Rhincodon typus | reverse complement strand
TGGTTTCACAGGTCGGCGCAACATCGAGGGCCGAAGGGCCTGTACTGTGCTGTAATGTTCTATGTTCTATGTTCCTTTTGGTCCATAATTACCCCTACTCATCCTTTTACTACTTATTTGCCATTAAATGATTTTTAAAATTTCTTTTCATATAGGATATATGCCTCTTTCCATTTTCTCCCCCTCCCCCTCTCTCCCCCTCTTTCTCCCTCCCCCTCTCTCTCTCTCTCCCTCTCTCTGTCTCTCTCTCTGAGTACTTCCCACCCCTCTCTCACTCTTATCTCCCTACCTGTCTACCCCTTCTGTCTCCCTCTTTCTCTCTGGTCGTCTCCCTCCCTTTCTTTCATCTCTCTCATTCTCTCTCTTTCTCTATCTATTTCTCCCTCCTTGCTCTTTCTCTCAGTGTCTCCCTTCCTGACTGTGCTTGTTTCCTCTACCTCCTCTCTCTGCCTGTATCTCAATTTTTTGTCTCTTTGTCCCTCCTTCTCGGTGTCTTCCTCCCTCCCTCTCTGTCTCTCCTGCCTCCTCTCTGTCTCCCTCAGTCTCTGTCTTCCTTTGCACCTCTCTGTTTCCCTTGCTGTCTCCCTCTGCCATCCCCTTCCTTCCCGCGCTCTCTCTCCCTCCCTCTCCCTCTGTCCTCGTTAGACCATAATAATAAAGAGCAGCAGTAGGTAATTGAACAGGGGAGGTGATGGCCTAGTGGTATTATCACTGGACTGTTAACCCAGAGACCCAGACACACCACGGCAGATGGTGGAATTTTTTTTAAAATGTCTAATGATGACCATGAACCCATTGTCGATTGTTGGAAAAACCCATCTGGTTCATTAACATCCTTTAGGGAAAGAAACTGCCATCCTTACCTGGTCTGGGCCTACATGTGACTCCAGACCCACAGCAATGTGGCTGACTCTTAACTGCCCTCTGGGCAATAAATGCTGCCTAACCAGCGACACCCTCATTCTGTGAATGAATAAAGAAATAAAAAAGAATAAAGAAAGCCCCTCAAGCCTGCACCACCATTTAATACAATCATGGCTGATCTTATCTCAGCCTTCACTCCACTTTCCTGTATGTTTCCCATTTTTAATTAAAAATCCAACTCCTCCTCAAATTTGCTCTCCCAACATCCACCACACTGTAGAGTAGTGAATACCACAGATTCACAATCCTTTGAGAGAATTTCTCCCTATCTCTGTTTTAAATCTGCTGTCCCTTATCCTAAAATTATGACCTCTCGTTCTAGGTTGCCTCACAAGAGAAAACATCTTTTTCTTCTTTGTCAATCCCCTTTAGCATCTTGCATAACTCAATCTCCTCTCACTGTTCCTGTTTCTGTTTATAATAGTCCATTTCCCACCGAAATAATGGCCAACATTCCATTTGCCTTTCTTATTATTTGCTGAACTTGTAAGCTAGCTTTTTGTGATTTTTTTTTATCAAAGATTAAGTCATAGGATGTGAGTGTCATTGGCTGGTTCAGTATTTATTGCTTGTCCCTAGTTTCTCTTGAGAAGGTAGTTATGAGCTGTCTTCTTGAACTGCTGCAGCCCATGTGCAGACCCACAATGTTGTTAAGGAGGGAGTTCCAGGATTTTGACCCAGCAATACTGAAGGAACAATATATTTCCAAGTCAAGATGGTGAATGACTTGAGTGTTTGGAATGCATAAGGACTCTGAAATCCTTATGTCCTGTAGTTTTCTGCAGTCTTTCTCCATTTAAATAATATTCAGCTCCTCTGTTCTTCCTGCCAAAGTGCATAACTTCACACTTACCCACATTCTATTCCATCTGCCAAGTTTTCCCACGCTCACTTAACCTGTCTGTATCCCTCTAAAAACTCTTTTGTGTCATCGTCACCAATTGCCTTCCCATCTGTTTGTGTCATCCTGAAACTTTGCTCTTGTTCATGCACCTTCCTCATCTAAGCCATTAATATACATTGTGAAGTAATTGTGCCCCAAGCTCTGATCCCTGTAGTACTAGTTACAGGTTGCCATCCCGAAAATGATCCCTTATCCTAACAGTTGAAATCCCCCATCCTAGCGAAAAGATAACTGTCATTAATTCTGTCTATACCTCTCACGATTTTACAAACTTCTACCAGGTTGCCTCTCAACTTCCTACATTCCAGTAAAAAAATGTCCCAGCTGATCCAGCCTTTCTTTATAACTGAAACTTTCATTCCCGGCAACATCCTAGTATATCTCTTCTGAACCCTCTTCAGCTTAATAATTTCCTTCCTATAACTGGGCAACCAGAGCTGAACACAGTATTGCAGAAGAGGCCTCGCCAATGTCCTGTACAACCTCAACATGACTTCCCAACCCCTATATACAAAGGACTGAGCAATGAAGGCAAGTGTGCCAAATACCTTTTTAACCACTTTCCCAGGTACCTCTGTTCTACAACACAACCCAAGGCCCTACCATTAATTGTATAAGCCCTATCCTTGTTTGTTATACCAAAGTGCAATACCTCATATTTATCCAGATTGAACTCCATCTGCCATTTATTAGCCCATTGACCCATTTGATCAAGATCCCTTTGTAATCTTAGAAAACCTTCCTCACTGTCTACTATGCCACCAATTTTGGTGTCGTCCGCAAACTTACTAACCGTGTCTTTATGTTCTCTTCCAACTCATTTATATAAAATAACAAACAAAAGTGGACCCAGAACCAATCCAAGTGGAACACTGCGGGTGTCAGGCCTCTTGACTAGATCCTCAATATTTTTATTCATCCATCTCCTTGAAAAATTCAGTCAGATTTGTTGGGCATAATCTCTCTCTGACAAAGCCACGCTGACTATCTGTGTTCAAACCTTATCTTTCTAAATCGAGATTAATTTTCTTCTTCACTATTTTCTTCAATTCTTTCCCTACCACTGATGAGAAACTCACTGGTCTATAGTTCCTTGGTCTATCTCTACCATCTTTCTTGTGAACCACATTAACTGTCCTCCTGTCTCTGGCACTTTCTCTGTGGCCAGAGACAATTTAAAAATTTCGGTTAGGGCCCCTGTTATTTCCTCCCTTGTATCCCATTGCATGTGATCATGGCTGATCATTGAGCTTAATACTCTAATCCCACCACCCCCACATATCCATTGATCCTTTTAGCCACAAGAGCTATATCCACTTCCTTGAAAATATGTAATATTTAAGACCATAAGACTTAGGGCCAGGATTAGGCCATTTGGACCTTTGAGCCTGCTCCACCATTCAACATGATCATGGATCATACAACATTCCTCATATTCACATTCCTGCATATTCCACGTAACTCTTGACCAAGGATCTATCCATCTCTATCTTAACTTTACGCAAGGGCTCTTTGTCACAGACAGCTGAGAAGGCAGAGTTCCAAAGAGTCCCAATCCTCTGAGAGAAGAAATTGCTTCTTATCTCAGTCTTAAATGGTGCCCCTTGATTCTAAGATTATGCCTTCTGGTCCTAGACTCTCCCATGAGCAGAAATAATCTCTCATCATCTATCAAGTCCCTTAAATCCTACGCGTTTCAATGGAATCATCTCTCATTCTTCTAAACTGCAGTGAGTAGAGGCTCAATTTGTTTAGTCTTTGTTCATAAGACAATCTCTCCATAACAGGGATCATCCCAGTGAACCTTTTTTTGAGCTGCCTCTAATGTAACAGCATCTTTCCGTCAATAAGCAGACCAAATCCCAATGCGTTCTAAACATACATTAAAAATAAGAGGATAATTAAGGAGAGGGTGAGACCACGCAAGGATAAAGGAGGGAACTTGTGCTTGGAGACAGAGGATTTGTGCAAGATGAGTACTTTGCTTCAGTATTCACCCAGGAGAAGGACATGGAGGATAAAGAGATTAGTGTGGAGCATGCTAATATGCTATGGCATTTTGAGATCAAGACAAAAGCGGTAATGGGTTTCATGAAGAGAATAAAGGTGGATAAGTCCGTAGGGCCTGATGGTATCTACCCCAAGTTATTGAGGGAGGCAAAAGAGGAGATTGCTAGGGCCTTGACCAAGATCGTCGTATCCTCTCTAGCCACTGGAGAGGCCCGGGATGACTGGCAAGTGGCTAATGTTGTTCCTCTGTTCAAAAAGGGAAAAAGGGATAATCCAGGAAAATATAGACTGGTGAGTTTCATCAGAGGTTGGGAAGCAATTGGAGAGAATTCTTAGGGATAGGATTTATGCGCATTTGGAAAGGCATGGACTAATTAGGGACATGGTTTTGTGTGGGGCAGGTCATGTCTAACTTTATTGGATTTTTCAAGGAGGTGATGAAGGTGATCGATGAGGGTAGAGCAGTGAATATTGTCTACATGGATTTTAGTAAGATTTTCGACAAGGTCCCTCATGGTAGGCTCATCCAGAAAATTAAGATGTATGGGATCCACAGTGACTTGGCCGAGTGGATTCAGAATTGGTTTGTACATAGAAGGCAGAGGGTAGTGGTGGAAGGGTGTTTTTCAGGCAGGAGGTCTGTGACTAGTGGGTGTTCCGCAGGATCCGTACTGGGACCTCTGCTGTTTGTGATATATATAAATGACTTGGATGAAAATGTAGATGGATGGGTTAGTAAGTTTGCAGACGGTACAAAGGTCGGTGGAGTTGCGGATAGTGTAGAAGGTTGTCAAAGGATACAGCAGGATATGGATCAGTTGCAGATATGAGCTGAGAAATGTCAGATGGAGTTTAATCTGGGTAAGTGGGAGGTGCTGCACTTTGGGAGATCAAATGTTAAGGAAAAGTATACAGTTAATGGTACGATCCTGAACAGCATTGATGTACAGAGGGATCTTAGGGTTCAAGTCCATAGCTCCCTGAAAGCAGCCACACAAGTAGATAGGGTGGTAAAGAAGGCATATGGAATGCTTGCCTTTATTGGTCAGGGAATTGAGTACAAGAGTCAGGATATCATGTTGCAGCTTTCTGAGACTTTGATTGCCAAATACAGGAAGGATGTGTGGAGGCTTTGGAGAAGGTTCAGAAGATGTTTACCAGGATGCTGCCTGGATTAGAGGGTATGAGCTATAAGGAGAGGCTAAAAAAAGTCAGGTTGTTTTCTCTGGAGCAGTGGAGGCTGAGGAGAAACTTGATAGAAGTCTATAAAATTATGAGCTGCAGAGAAAAGGTTGACAGTCAGAATCCTTTTCCAAGAGTTGAAATATCTGATACTAGGGTCATGCATTTAAGGTGAGAGGGGGAAAAGTTCAAAGGAGGTGTGAGGGACAGGTTTTTTACACAGAGAATGGTAGGAGTGTGGAATGCACTGCCAGCGGTGATGGTGGAAGCACATACGATAGATTTAAGGGACTTTTAGATAAGCACATGAATATGCAAGGAATGGAGGGATATGGACCAAGGGCAGGCAGAAAGGGATTAGTTTAATTTGGCGTCATGTTCGGCATAACATCGTGGACTGAAGCACCTGTTCCTCTGCTGTACGGTTGTATGTTCTAACTCTGCTCACAGTACTCCAGATGTAATCTCAACACAATCTTGTATAGTTGCATTAAGGCTTCCCTACTCTTATACTCCAATCCCCTTGAAATAAGGGCCAACATTCCATTAGCCTTCCTGATAACTTGCTGCACCTATGTGCTAACTTTATGTATTTCGTGCACACGTACTCCCCAAGTCCCTTTGTGTTGCAGATTTCTGCAGTTTCTTTCCATTTAAGTGATATCCTGTTCTTTTGTTCACCCTTCCAAATGAACAATTTCCCGTTTTCCCACATTATACTCTGTTTGTTAACTTTTTGCCCACTTACTTAACCTAACAATATCTCACTGTAAACTGGTTTGCATCCTTCTCATAACCTGCCATTCCACCTATTTTAGTCTCATCTACAAATTTGGTGACAGTATATTCACTTCCTTCCTCTAAGTCATTAATATTTATTGTAAACTGTTGCGGTCCCAGCACTGACCCCTGTGGAACCCCATTGATCATGTATCAACAACATGAAAAAGAACTCTTTATTCCAATTTGCAATTTCCTACCCATGACCCAATTCCCTGTCAGCACCGCTATACTACCTCCAACAGTGTGGGCTGTTATCTTCTGACTTAACCTTCTGTGAGATATGTTGTAGAATGCTTCTAGAAGTCCAAATACAACACACCTACTGGTTCCTCTTCAGCCATTCTGGTTGAAACTTTCTTGAAAACCATTCATGAACTATTCGGACACAATTTCCCTTTCATGAAGCTATGTGGACTATGGTTGATTTAGATTATGATTTTCCAAATGTTTGCCTATTGCTTCTTTCATAATTGATTCCAATATCTTTCCTACAATACACATTAGGCTAATCAGCCGCTTTTTGTCTTTCTCATTTTTTGAACGGGGATGTTCACATTAGCAGTTTTCAGATCCTCTGGTACTTCTCCAGAATACAAGGATTTTTGGAAAATTTTAACCAATACATTCCCTATCTCATCAGCTAATCTTCTTGGATCCTCAGATAGAAGGCACTAGATTCAAGGGACTTATCTGCCTTTATCTCCATTAGTTTGATTAATACTCATGGTGAAGGTACTTAATTGCACCTTGCCCCACCCCGTTTTCTTTAGTATTAGTTTAACTCTTCTGCAATTTCCTTACTGCTCATAACTATCTCCCCAGATTCATTTTCTAATCTAAGGGACCGCTCTATTCCTTTGTATATATTTGAAGAAATCTTCATTGTCAGTTTTATATTCCGTATTAGTTTGCCTTCGTGTTTATTTTCTCTGTTGTTATTTTCTTTATAGTCCTCCTTTTATTGAATTCTGAATGCATTCTCATGTTTGAGACAAATTACTGATCTTTGCCTCCTTAAATCCTTTTTTTTCAACTTAATACTCTCCTTAACTTCCTTGGTTAGCTATGGTTGGTTTATCCTTCTCTTAGAATCTTTCCTTCTTACTGGGATATATTTTTTCCTAAGAGTCATGGATTATCTCCTTAAATGACTGCCACCATTTGCTTGCTGTCATTTCTGATAATCTATCTGCCCAATTCACCTTAACCAATTCTATCTTCATTTCAATGTAAGGCCCTTTATTTAAGTTAAACACACTTGTTTCTGACCCAGGTTTCTCACTCTCAAGCTGAATATTAAGTTGTATCATGTTCTGATCACTACTTCCCAGGGGACCTTTAACTCTGAGGTAATTTGCTAAATCTGTTGCATTATCTATTACCAGATACATGATAGCCTGCTTTAAGATTGGATCCATGACACGTTGCTGTAGGAAACAAACCCTAGTGCACTCTATGAATTTATTATCACAGTAACACTTTCCATTTTGATTGACCTAATCTACTCCTACCAATGTCTTCCTTCCCTTGCTGTTTTGTACCTTCACC
>NW_025976599.1:0-7352 GCF_021869965.1 Rhincodon typus | reverse complement strand
CTCTGATTTTTTTCTTCACAGATGAGCTTTTCCACAACTTCTGTTTTTACTTTTTGTGCACCTTCTTTGCAGCTAACTTGGAATTCCTCGCTCTGTTCAATCACCCTGTAATCTTTGTATGGTATGATCTGCCTGTACTGCATGCAAAATAAAACTTTTCACTGTACTCAGCTACATGCAGCAATTATAAATCAAATCATCAAGATGATATGTAAATGTGAGCTGTTAACCTTCTTATCATTGGACACTAAATAAATGTTAATCAGGATGCCAGCAAGAATCCCCCACCTTTCTTCAATGTCACACTATGAGTGCATACATATCCACCTGAAGGGGCAGACATCACTCAAAACCTTCGCTCGCACAGATGGACCATGATCTAAAGTGACACTCCACTCATGTGCCAGTCTTCTCATTATTCTTAACTCATCCTGCTCAACTGCACTCAACACATTCAGAGACTGAGTGTCAAGGTATGTGTTTACTCCTGCTGTGAGACTATTGTGTTGATCTATGGTGTTCTAACCTTGTCCTCAAAACAGTGATTACAACTCGATAGACTCACAATGATTCTGTAGCATTTAGATCTGGTGCACATTATTACAGAAGTATTGTATCATCCAGAACTAGAGAGAAACCGGTTAGTCCATTGTGCCTTGACTGACTCTTTAGTGAGAGCTGATTAGTCCCACCGCAGTTGCTTTTTCACAAAGCCTGACAAACATTTCCTTTTCAATTATGTTTTAAAGTCTCTTCTGAAAATTGCGAACATGCATAGAAACAAAAAGTTTCAGAGCAGGAGTCAGCCATTTGATGCTGGAGTTTTCGCAATCATCAATAACTGTGGCTTCAATTCCATATTCCTGTCTTCCTGCTGTGCACTTGACCCCCTTATCAATGAAGAATGTATCAAAGCCAGCCTTAAAAGTATTCAATGACCCTGTCTCCACTGCACTCTGGAGATAAGTTTTACATTAAGTCATTGAGTCCTCTCTCTCTGTACCTTGATCTGTCAGCCTGTAGCTGGCCTCAGGTGGTACATAACACTGGGTCATCTTTCTTTTCTGAGCTCGATGTTCTGATCTTGTTGCTGCTGATTGCAATTTATTGGTCCCCATGCCTTCAGCTTTGAAGTCTGATGAATACAGCGAGGCTTCACCATTTATTATCCCAGAGCCGTGAGGAAAGAAACAAACTGCCTACGACTGACAACATAAAGCAGGAAATAATGTAATGCATAGCAGGTACATCAGTTTCTGGAAAGCAGCATGAATACAACAGAGCTGCCAAAATAAAGAGTGGGATCCAGAGCACCAAACTATTTCGTCTCTGCTTAAATGTTGATGATCCTGTTCTGTGTTTAGACTACCATCTGCGCATCATGTTCAGATAGTGAGTCCCTGACATGGATTGAATTGCAGTGTAGTTTACGCTGGGTCACTCATCTGCCATAACTTGTTACTCTTTGTCGGGCCGGGTGATTTACTAAATCAATTTGTTTATTTGACACACTGCAGTCCCCCACGTGTCATTCCAGCTGTCTAGAACCACACATTCAGTATGCAAATGACAGCAGTATCAAGAGGGCAGACTCTGCATTAAGTATGTGGGGCTGCTTGGCCTGCTGTGTTCATCCAGCTCTACACCTTGTTATC
This sequence comes from Rhincodon typus, assembly GCF_021869965.1. NCBI lineage: Eukaryota > Metazoa > Chordata > Chondrichthyes > Orectolobiformes > Rhincodontidae > Rhincodon > Rhincodon typus. The sequence goes on along the minus strand of NW_025976599.1, from coordinate 5,697 downwards.
TCAGGATCTGGGAAAACCCCTTTTTTCAGCGGGTGGTGGGAATCTGGAATGCACTGCCTTGGAAGGTAGTGGAGGCTGGAAACCTTACAACTTTTATAACATACTTGGATGAGCTCTTCAAATAGCATAACATTCAAGGATATGGAACAAGTGCAGAACATTTGGGATTAGTGCACTTTTAGTGGCAAACAAGTGCAGATTCAATGGGCCGAAGGGTCTTTTCTGTGCTGTATGAATCTATGAATCTATGTTGCTCACAAGCAACCTGCAGGGCAAGGCATGATCCAGGGGCTACACTCTCCTCCCCCCACGGGCATTCAGAAAACTCTTGCCACCATCCTGGCTCCACTCCAACCCTCCAGCAATGGTCCCTGGAAGCCCAGGTGAGCGTTGTAGGCAACACCGACCACCGGCAAAGCATGCCTGTATTGGGTATTGTTACCGCGTTCTGCTCACAGCTAGCTCCAGGCTGCCTACCAGAGCTGTTTTGTTTATTCACTCTGGGCAATCTCACCTGTGCTTTGCAGTCACTACTGGCACAGTGACACTACCAGGCTGCTGGCCATTCTGCTAAGCTAATGGTGGGTGTAGCTTGCCATATGGCAATGTGCCAAATCAGTGTCCAATACTGCAGCAGTATTAATGCCAAGCACACAGCATCTGCAGCAAGCTGTTGGCCAAATAGAGTCATAGAGTCATACAGCACAGAAAGAGATCCTTTGGTCCAACTTGTCCATGCTGACCAGGTTTCCCAAACTAAACTAGTCCCACTTGCCTGCATTTGGCCCATATCCCTCTAAACCTTTCCTATTCATGTACCTGTCCAAATGTCTCTTAAATGTTGTATCTCAATGTAATTCGAACTTAGCCAAAGAAAAATGCTCAGATTCAGCCCAGTGTTCCCTTCCGTCCAGTTCTCTGGTCACACATTCAACTGGAGCCTATCCAACAGTACATAGGAAAGTGATGCTATTTGCAGGGCTGTGTTCCAAGAGAATGTTGCTGAGAGTGAATTCACAAACCTGATTTACAATAGGAGGTAACAAGGTGGAGGGCTGGATGAACACAGCAGGCCAAGCAGCATCACAGGAGCAGAGAGGCTGACGTTTCGGGCCTAGACCCTTCATCAGAAAATAGCTCCATCACACAAAGCAAGAGAGAAGTTCACTCAAATTCACCAAAAACAATGTTTTTTTGTTATTTACTAACATAGTTTTCAGTACAGGAATAGCGCAATAAACTCAGAAAAATAGGCAACTTGAGACTCTGACTCTTAATATAATGTGAAGTCATGATGTGGAGGTGCCGGTGTTGCACTGGGGTGAACAAGGTCAAAAGTCACACAACACCAGGTTATAGTCCAACAGCTTTATTTAAAATATCAAGCTTTAGGCACACTGCTCCTTCGTCAGGTGAAGTGGAGGGAGGTGCACAGGCACAGAACATATGGACAGAGCGATAATGGCAAGATCATTCCAGGTAATTAAGACTATTAACAGATAAATACAAGTAGTGCTCGTAGACTGTAGACAGGTTGAATGTCATGTCTTTGCAGGTAATCAAGTCTGTCAACAGATTAATACAAACAGTATGAGTAAAACCAGCTGAATAACCAGTGAAAGGATAACCTATGAACCAATTAATTAAGACAGACAAATAATTACAAATAATCAAAAACAGGATGGTGATGGAAACAAACTAATTGGCTGGAATAACATGAGTTATCAGAGCCGCACGGCAAAGGTCTAACAAAAGTAACAAGTAATCAAAAACTATACAAATTATTTCAGGCAGAGAGATAATCACAAGTAAATTGAAATCAATAGACATTTACTTGAAGGTGGAAGTAGATTTTGGTTTGGATGAAACAATTGATAAAACCTACCTGCTTCAAGTTTTGCCTTTAAATTTGCTAAAGTTCTCAGTAAGAGCCAAAAATAATGTTAATCACAGACATGCAAACACAAATTAGGAGGGCATTAGACCAGAGATAGTAGGGACTGCAGATGCTGGAGAATCTGAGATAACAAGGTGTAGAGCTGGATGAACACAGCAGGCCAAGCAGCATCATAGGAGCAGGAAGGCTGACGTTTCGGGCCTCGACCCTTCATCAGAATTAGACCAGTCAGCTTCACTCTGCAAACAAAATGCCTCTTCCCACGCACATATCCTCACCTGCAGTTTTCTTTTACAATTCTTCAGCGGATCTCATGAGGCCAGCTATCACCGTAAGCAAAATTTGAGAGATCTCAGGTTCTTCCTCCTCCTCATTATGTTTATGTGATTTCATCAGCTCCACCTATCCAAGTGGAGAGGATTCCATCTGTTCAGACTCAGTATTACAGAATTATTACAGTGCAAAAGGACACTATTCAGCCTATCTTGCCTGTACCGGTTATTCTTTTAAGCATCATTATTTTGTGCCAACCTCCTGCATTTCCCCTCCCTTCTCCCTGCTCACCATGATCATCACTCTTGAACCTGCATCAGTTGAACCTGCCTCGAACACATTTCCACCCAGTGCATTCCAGACCCAACCTACTCGCTGTTTGAAAAAGCTTTTTTTCACATCACTCTTGCTTCTTTTGCACAACACTCCCTACTGTTCTTGTTTCCCTTGTGAACAGGAACGGTTCCTCCCTAGTTGGTCTGTCTGAACCACTCACAAGTTTGAAAATCTCCATCACATCCCCTCTCAACCTTCTTCTCTCCAAGGAGAACAGTCCCAAATTCAACAATCTATCCTCATAACTGAAGTTTCTCATTCCTGAAAACATTCTCGTAAATCGCTTCTCAACTCTCTCCAAACCATTCACATGCTTCCCATAATTTGGCACCAGGAACTGGACACAGTACTCCAGCTGAGTTGCAAGACATGTCTCATATGAATTCAACTTCATCTCTTTACTCTTGTAGTAATAAAGATGAGAATGCTGTGTGCTTTATAGGCTGTTCTCTCCACCAATACTGCCACCTTCTGTGATCTGTGCACATTATACGCTCAAGTCCCTCTGTTCTTGTTGTCCCTTTGGAATGGTACCCCTTATTTTGTATTATCTTTCATTGTTTGGGGCAGCATGGTGGCTCAGTGGTTAGCACTGTTGCCTCACAGCACCAGGGACCCAGGTTCGATTCCATCCGCGGGTGACTGTGTGGAGTTTGCACGTTCTCCCTGAGTCTCATGGGGTTTCCTCCAGGTGCTCTGGTTTCCTCCCACAGTCCAAAGATGTGCAGGCTAGGTAGATTGGCCATGCTAAATTGCTTGTTGTGTTCAGGAATTGTGTAGATTAGGTGGGTTATAGGGGGATGGGTGTGGGTGGGATGCTCTGAGGGCCAGTGTGGACTTGTTGGGCCTGTTTCCACTCTGTCAGGATTCTATGATTGTTCTTCCACCAAAGTGGATCACTGCACACTTCTCTGCATTGAAATTCATCTGCCAACTATCCATATCAGTGAATATCCACAGTCTTTTTCCCAGGGTAGGGGAGTCCAAAAGTACAGGGTATAGGTTTAAGATGAGTAGGGAAATACATAAAAGGGAACTAAGGGGCAATGTTTTCACTCAGAGGGTGGTGCGTTTATGGAATGAGCTGCCAGAGGAAGTGGTGGAGGCTGGTACAATTACAACATTTAAAAGGCAACTGGATGGCCACATGAATATGAAGTGTTCAGAGGGACCTTGGCCGAATGCTTGCAAATGGGATGAGATCCATTTAGGATAACAGGTCAGTTTCTGTGCTGTATAGTTCTAAGTTCACGCAATCATTCGCGGCATCCACTATTTCTGGTGACTAATCTGTAAGGTTTGTCCCTGTCAACGTGTTGATAATCTATGGTGTATGATATGTCACGGTTCTGAGTACTGTCATCATACACCTCCCATCAGCAGCTTCCCCATACACCCCAACATGACAGGAAACAAAAACTGACTTGTTCTTCAAATGCATCCTTTATCCTGTGGATCAATAATTGTAATTGTGACCACGCTGGGCCGTTTCTCTGCAGTTTTTCATGTCCTCTCACTCTCCTGATGTGTTACAGGCAGCAAAGAATGAATCCCAGGTTCATCTCAGTCTCTGCAAGTAGCTGGCGGACATTTGTGAGCTGCTCTGTGCTACAAGGCCTCATTTCTCACGCATGTTGGCACTAATGAGTTTGGACTTTGACGTTCTTTGCATCAAATACTTAAGCTTCAAAATGACCCCTCTCAGCTTGGAATTACACTGTGCAACATCTCCCATTAAAATAGCAGTCAAAGAAATGAAATGCAGACCATTTAGAAAGGTGATTAATAGTCCTGGAAATCCTAACAGCTTTGCATGCTCGTTTCTTTTATCACAGGGAACGAAATTGTAAATGGCACTGTGCAAGACTCATGTTGAAAAAGCAGCTCCCACAGCTCAGTTGCTGTGCCTGTTTGTATTGTAGATTAAATGTTCCAGCAGTGAGAAAGGGAAAAAAAACAGTTTCCAATGATAGGATTTTGGTAACCAGAGGGCACAGCCTGAAGATAAGTGGCCTTGCTCCAAAAACAGAAGTAAGAGCTGAAGTCAGGAAAGCAGTTGAGAATTTTTGAGTTTGTGGGAACTGCCGATGCTGGAATCTGAGATAACAAGGTGTAGAGCTGGATGAACACAGCAGGCCAAGCAGCATCATAGGAGCAGAAAGGCTGACGTTTCGGGCCTAGACTCTTCATCAGAAAAGGGGGAGGGGAAGGGGGTTCTGAAATAAATAGGGAGAGAGTGGGAGGCGGATAGAAGATGGATAGAGGAGAGGATAGGTGGAGAGGAAACAAACAGGTCGAAGAGGCGGGGATGGGGCCAGTAAAGGTGAGTGTAGGTGGGGAGTTAGGGAGGGGATAGGTCAGTCCAGGGAGGACGGACAGGTCAAGGGGGCGGGATGAGGTTGGTCGGTAGGAGATGGAGGTGCGGCTTGAGGTGGGAGGAGGGGATAGGTGGGAGGAAGAACAGGTTAGGGAGGCAGGGACGAGCTGGACTGGTTTTGGGATGCGGTAGGGGGAGGGGAGATTTTGAAACTTGTGAAATCCACATTGATACCATTGGGCTGCAGGGTTCCCAAGCGGAATATGAGTTGCTGTTCCTGCAACCTTCGGGTGGCATCGTTGTGGCACTGCAGGAGGCCCAGGATGGACATGTCGTCTGAGGAATGGGAGGGGGAGTTGAAATGGTTCGCGACTGGGAGGTGCAGTTGTTTGTTGCGAACCGAGCGTAGGTGTTCTGCAAAGCGGTCCCCGAGTCTCCGCTTGGTTTCCCCGATGTAGAGGAAGCCACACCGGGTACAGCGGATGCAGTATACCACATTGGCAGATGTGCAGGTGAACATCTGCTTGATGTGGAAATTCTTCTTGGGGCCTGGGATGGGGGTGAGGGAGGAGGTATGGGGGCAGGTGTAGCACTTCCTGCGGTTGCAGCGAAAAGTGCCGGGTGTGGTGGAGCTGGAGGGGAGTGTGGAGCGGACAAGGGAGTCACGGAGAGAGTTGTTCCTCCGGAAAGCAGATAAAGGTGGTGAGGGAAAGATGTCTTTGGTGGTGGGGTCGGATTGCAGATGGCGGAAGTGTCAGAGGATGATGCGTTGGATCCGGAGGTTGGTGGGGTGTTATGTGAGGACGAGGGGGATTCTTTTTTGGTTTTTATTGCGTGGACGGGGTGTGAGGGATGAGGTGCGGGAGATGTGGGA
>NW_025976598.1:0-7352 GCF_021869965.1 Rhincodon typus | reverse complement strand
CATTCACATTTGCTGATTTCTTTTAAGACACTGAGAGGCTACACCAATTCCATGCCTGGTGCACATAATCTGTGTGGCATTTTTTCTACCATTGTGGATTTACAGCACGCATTTAGGCTTTAAAGCAAGGCAGTCATTGCGTCTGCAAGCAAATTGCTAGTTTAAACTACATCTATGCTTAAAAAGGAATAAAGTGTCAAAATAACTGAGCACAGAACATAGGATCGAGGAGGATTGGGCTATTCAGCCCTTCAAGTGTAGTCCGCTGTTCAACAGGTTATGGCTAACCTGATGGTGACTCTCTCATTCCATTTGCCTGTCTGACCTCCATAACACTGGACTCTCTGGTGTAACGATTTATCTAACTCATTCTTGAAAAAATTCAACGATCCAGTGAGTGAGTTCTGCAGTGCGGAGGAGAGAGCGGGAGGCCAGCTCTTCAAGGTGGCAGACCAGCACGGTAGGCATGTCGGATCCAGGCTGGCAGCATCTCTTTTTCCTCTCTTTCTGTCTTTTTTCTCTTTCTTGTCTTGCTTCCCCGACTTCTTTGTGTGTGTATGTGTGATTGGGAGGGGGGGGTGATAAAGTGGAGGGGAAGGTGGCGGCCAGAGCCGTGTCTGCGTGGACACCACAAAAATACAGGACTATGAAAATGAATTTAGTGGTCTGTAAGTCTTTGAAAGCACTCAAACCTATTGTATTACACAGCACAGGGCAACCATCTTTTCACACTTGCTAACATGATTTGCAATAATGCAACAGTTAAGCACAAGAACGAGTCATCGAGACAGTAACTGAAACCATGAGAATCTTCAGGCACTGTAATTTAATTAACATTACATTTCATTTAGATAAAGGCAGTAGCACTGCTGCTAACTGAAAACTAAGATGTAGCAAATTATTTGCAAACTTAGCCCACTATCCTCATGGCCCAGCCTTCAAATGGATTTGTCTCAAATATTACCACGGCACAGCTCTTGAATTCATCAAGACGTGTGTTAGTGCTCTCGTGTTACATCCCTTCTTTGACTAATGTAATAGTTCCAAATGAAGTACAAAATAGGTACATTTTACAATTCTTCAATAATGAACTAAATTACACGTTATCAAAGAAAAGGTGTCACTAAGTGGATTTTTAAGGCAAATCAGCGCCAGTCATCTAACACTGAACATTCAATTGAATCAGTACCATTATTAATAAATACAGGATCCTGAATTTGAATTTTTAGCCTTCTATAGTTTAATACTGAATTATAAACCATACCAGATAGAAAAGTTACCACCACTGTTTAATTGCCCTTTGCAAAGCACCAGACAAATACCAGCTTATTACTTTTTATTGCTCATGTGTACTACTCAACATAAACCATGCAAAATTGTTTGCACATACAAGATATAGGCTACTCTTCATAATGCCTACTGTATATTTAAGTGGCCTGGGCTCAAGCCAATCTGTTTACAAAACAGGATAGCTGCTGGACATGAGGAAAAAATAATGAGGTCCAATGGAATACTGTGCATGCTAATGAGAATCAACACAATCACTACTGATAAGATAAATCATGCAGAAAATGCACATATTTCTCAGAAAAATAATAAAATTTGATTTGAAGCATGATCAAGCATAAACTGGCAGCCAACAAGGATATTCGTTGGTGTGACTTATGCACAAGAAAACATGCACTTCAGTACTGAAAACTTCGAACATGTTTAACCTTTCTTTAAGATTTATTCAACTTACTCCTTCAAGTCCTTATGTTGTGAAAGGCATTTCACTTCTACACAGTTACAGTAAGGACGCCATAAATTCTATTTCCTTCATAACGTTTTCTCAGAAGAGCCTTAACTTGTATTTAAAAACTTTTCCACTGCTAAACAATCTCAAATCAATTCACTCAGCGCAGTTTGAGAATTTCAATTTGGATTATTCTGTAAATAAATATAGTCCTCAAAGAGTCAATAACTGAGTCGACTTGCTAACAAACACTAACAGTCACTAACAGTTTCCAAAACTTAATGAACATTTTCTTCACAGAAGTAATGGATTCTCAGGTACCAAAACATGAAATATTTTCTAACCCTCACCCTAACCCTATCACAGTTCCTACTATTCATGAAATATTTTACATGGTTTTAAAATATTTCCAGAAGCTGTAATCTAATTGAGAAATTCAACTTTCCCAATAGGAATGTAAGAATGATGCAAAGTTCAGGGTTTGCTTTAAATTGGCCATGGTCTAACAGAGTTAAATAGAATGCAACCAGTGATTCAAGGATCGAGCTAACAATCATGCAAATCTGAAGATGTGGAAATTTCAGTGGATGAATCCTGCATGAAATTTACAGAATGGCAGAATACTGTTGAGCTACAGAGCTATTTTGAACAATCTTAAATGCAGAGATAGAAGACAGTGAATGACACAATTAAGATAGCATGTAATCCAAGACATCATAATCTCATCTCAGGGACTTAAAGAGTATAAACCAAAGTTTAAAAGACACCCTGGACAGGCTGCTGCTCAAAAAATGGAGTAGACAAAGAGATTGACTGGAATGAGCAAAGGATGGTCATTTCAAAACAATGTCACAGAAGCTCAAAACCAGAAATAATAGAAATTGCTGGAAATATTCAGAAATCCTGGCATCAGTGTAGGTACAGAGTTCATTCTTCATGTCAATCACCTTTCGTGAGATTCTTTTGAACTTGGAGATCAATCACATGGTAAGAGATGGCAGAGGATCCTCCTCCCATACTTCACGAAACATCTAAGTGTGGAAAATTTCCCACAGCACTCCTCTTATCAATCATTAATATGAATCTGTTAAAAACAGCTTGATTTAATAGGAGACAAGGGGTAGAGCTGGATGAACACAGCAGGCCAAGCAGCATGAGAGAAGCAGGAAAGCTTGGCCTGCTGTGTTCATCCAGCTTTACACCTTGTTGTCTCAGATTCTCCAGCATTGGCACTTCCTACTATCCCTGCATTGATTTAATAGGAGGTTGATTCTCCTATCTCTGTTTGTATGGGAATGTGACTTAAAGAAATAGGCATAAAGAAAATTATTGACCATCTTCACAACAGAGTAGCCTTGAAAGAATTTAACTCAATTCTGTGATGCATGAATCTTTATATGCAGTCTCAACTCCTTCTGCATTTCTGCAGTGATTTGAAGAAACGGCAGTTACTATGAAGGTTTAATGGTCTGCAATTGTACTTGGTACAATTGTAGCCAATAGATGCTACCTCTTCGCTTTACTCTTGCATCTTCATGCACTGACATTCTTGGCTTCCATGTTGCTTCTTTCATAATTCTCTTCAACTGTCAACGTTCAGTCCAAAAAAAATCTCACTTGTATGCCAAGAATCTCCATCTTGAACAATTGTTAACTTTCTATTAAGTCTTCAGAATTTTGTTCCAAAAGATAGGGTATCTCCAAAACCTATGTGTTTGCTTAGACAGGACACCAGAAAAAAAAGCGACCCAACAGACAAGCACTTCATTATTATCATCCAACCTCCTTTTCAATTGCTGCTTTTACACTCGAGTTAAATTAGCTCATCTACCTGACATTCATGCAAAAAGCTAAAAACCTTTCAAAATTGTTTTGACCTGATCGCCCCCAAAAATGCTAACTTGTTTCTACTAATCAATGAGTCCATTTTCGGCTTTTTGTCCCAAACAAAGTTTGCTGGCCTAACCAAGTCTAGCTACCAAGAAGACCACCTGCAGCATCCAGGCCTTGCTAAGTTCATTTTGAGGATACTACTCACTGCACAAGGCAATTTGTGAGGATCCAGCAGCACGGGCACCATTCTCGCATCTAATGGAAATAGTGTGTCATTTCATCGTCAGTATGTCAGCACATCTTTCAGAGACATGATCACAAGATAATCACTGCAACATTGCATGTAACCTGAGGACATAAGGGTCATTTCTCGCGTGAACTATTGGAAGCATGCTGCTCTGTGTATCTTCATAACTGAATGTTAGCTCAGACACTAATGTGCTCTGAATATACTTAACTGTAGCAAATGCCTATTGGGTTTTGCAAGATCACAACATCCTAACCTTTCTCAGACTTGATGTCCAGCAGTGTGGATCATTTGCCCTTAAGACAGGTTGCTCAATAAAATAAATGCTGTCCAGTTGCCTGCAATCTTTTCCCCTGAGCTGCTAAGGACAGCTGTCATGCTTAGCAAAGCCAGATAATAGTACAGTATTTCCAATAACTCACGTTGATGTATACTCAGGCGATCTACTAATTACTTATAACAGAACTAATTAGGGAAAAAAAGAGGTTCTCAAATTGATTCAAAATTACCTACAAGTATTTTGCTTTGAAAAAGAAAGGGCTTTTGACTGAAATACTTCCACATCAAAACGCTCACTGTCAGCCAAATCCCAGTACTATCATTATTCACCTAGATGACTGAAATTCACACAAAAATTGGAACTTATGATCGAACTTTTATGACACTAAAGCACATGTCTGCATCCCATAAACAGAAATAAAGATACCAAATGATTAATTTTTATCTGATGCAAAAATTCTACTCCTGATAAACATGCATTCAGACTTCATTCGCTGTGTTTGGATAGAAAAGGCAGGGAACCAAGCAATATAAATTCATACATTTATCACAGAAATTCAACTCGACTGGCACATTTTACGATGAAGTTGCTAATATTACAATTCAACCAATAATACGCAATAGAAACAATTAAATTAGATGCACAGTACCACTCTTACAACTGGGCTTTTGTGTGTGGACAAGTTGAAATGACATTTCTTATTCCTGAAGACTTGCTGTTTGATTTTAAATTCCCAGGCTTTTTATTTTAGGCAGGATATGTACCAATTGGAGGAATTGTCTGCAATCTGTCCTGCCTTCCATCCTGTTTCCCCACTCTTTTTCCAGTCATTATACATGCTTAACACCTGCTCATACCTCCAATCTTTTCCAGATGCAAGGTCATTAACCAGACTCGCTGAGCATTCCCAGCATTTGTTTTGCAAAGCATGCCTTTTTTATTTCTCGTAACTTTTGAACAGGGAAAGGACTGTTCTACAGCAAAGAAATGGCTGTACTTTTTTTTAAAGAAGCAAGTCATTGAAACTCTGCTGTGTTTACACTGCTGCTTTGACTAAGCTTGAAGGAAGAGGTACAGATTCGTGGGACTGTGTACAATGTGAGCTTTGACTGGAAATAGGTTGTTGACTGGTTTGTGAAATTATGATCAGTTATGGATGCCAAAGGCCATCAAGCTGACAACTATCTGACTGGCTCTTGGGGAGCTGAACAGCTTGTTGGTATGAGTGATACTTGCAGAAGCCTTTTGATAGGGCAGGTGGTGTGCTTCTTCACCAGCAAAATTCTTGAACTCTTAATAAAGTCAGTTTATTTTCTTCCAACAGTTGTTTTTAACCAATAAGTTGAAGAGCCTATAAATCATGAACCAGTATTCTGTGTCTCATGTCAACAATTGAGACAATCTAATGGAAAAGAGCGGAGAACAGAAACATTTGGGAAAAAAAAATTCCATCCAGTCCCGATGACAAGTGCTATTAAACCGATTCCCCAGTAATTTTTTGTCCTCCACCCATAACACCAATTTCTTTAGGAGGTTGTTAGAGTTTTAACAAGTAGAGAGTTATATGTCAACAGTTCATTTCAGTTTTCTGTGGTTAGAATCTATTTCTTCTGATATATCAGAATTCAAAGGTGTTAACAACTTTTAATATCACTCCATAAATAATGTCAATTAATCCATTAACTTATGAATTCGTGGCCATAATACTAGCTGCAGATTTCCATGTACTAGCCAGCCCCCATGCAAACTATTTCAGGGGCTCGCGACCGTACCAGGTTACAACCACTTCAATTTGCAGTTACACCCCACTTGAAAGTGCAGTCATGCATAACGCGCTATGTAAACAACCCCATTTAAACAAGACCGACATTCCATTCAGAGGTGCAGTCAGGCGTGACGGCGAACAAAACTGCACAGACATTACAGGATGGAACCTTCTTGCACCCCCACACCAAAAACAGTGTTATTTGATATTAAAATCCAACTGAACAGCTGCTATTACCAAGTCGTTTATCTTCTCCCTCCAGCGAGAGTAGCTCCAAGGATCAGTCAAAGGTGATGAGAGATAGTAGGAACTGCAGATGCTGGAGAATCTGAGATAACAAGGTGTAGAGCTGGATGAACGCAGCAGGTCAAGCAGCATCAGAGGAGCAGGAAGGCTGACGTTTCGGGCCTAGACCCTTCTTCAGAAAATGGTGTCAAAGGTGATAATTGGATAGCCCTCTTCCTTTTAAAGTTCCCTGCAGACTTCTCCTGTATATTAGGTCACCAAGTACTTGTCCCAAGTTTTTATTCATTATGTATATAAAACTTTACCCCACTAATAAAACTAACAAACACTGTGCAGTGTAGGTAAGCAACCTTTAACCTACTAATAAAACTAACTGCGCTATGTCCAGACCCGCACGACCTTGAATGAATGAATGAATGAATGAATGAAACTGACAGCATTACTTAAAACAGGTATGACCACGAAACCGTAAGAATGAATAAATCATTGTAAATAGAACCCACAGATGGACGCAACCATGAAACGAACTAAACAAGCGACAGCAAATAAAAAACACAAACAATCAAAGTTGTTGGAACTCAGACTTTTATTTAAAAAAACACAAGATGCCTTTCTCTAACTTTAAAATTCTAACCTTGAAAATAACACGACTTACACTGTTTGAATCATGCAAGATCAAACCAGACAGACACTCGAATCTCATTAAAATAACCATTAACACTCAACAATAACCGGAAACATTTAGCACATGTTTAAACCATCTCCAATTTCCTGCAAAATAGTTTTTGTTCAATATTTACTGCTTAACACACAAGTGTTAGAATGTTAATGTATGCTTGAATTCTGTATAGAATGGCTGCGTTTGAGCTATGATTTTGGGATTCTATTTCGCCTTACATCGTGCTGCTGTGAATGTACAAAAAAGATGCGATTTTCACCACTCACTGATCCTGGTCGTCTGGTTCTTGAAATGCGATCTCACACTTCCTTATCGTCATTCTTGTCAGGTACAGAAACCCAGACTGCAATTTGTGTTAACCTGAATTAATCAGACAAGAAAGAAGTTTTAACTTTCATGACAACTCAGTGTCTCCTGGGTTAGTATCCATTTGCTCAACAAACCAGGAAATTAATTTCTCCTCCAAGTTTTCCACACAGAGAAGGGATCTTGCACCAGGGAAATGTAAAAAGAATTGCTTGATCAAATTGTTGCCAGCCGGTGGTAATTCCAAATGGTACATGACAG
>NW_025976597.1:0-7352 GCF_021869965.1 Rhincodon typus | reverse complement strand
GAGATCATGTTCTTTGCTTTCGTTTCCCCAAATCACATGGAACTTTGCAACATGTCCAGTTAGATCTAAAAAGCATATCCTGCCAAAGATGAATATTAATTTGACTGCATACTTATATGAAAGGCTTCAATCAATTTCTAATTGATTCACAGTCTCTCAGCTGCCTCATATCCTCTTTCATCACCTTCCATATAAGTCACCTTCAATTATCTGTGGAGCACACTGGGTGTGAAAAAGAGAAAGATGTGATTTAATGAAAGATAATTCATCCTATTTTCTCCAATAAATATTAATTTAGTTACTTTTCCTCCCTGTATTTAATAAACTTGCTGATGAAGGGATATCTTCAACCATTTCAGTATCCAAGATGATGGCGGCTCGGTGGTTAGCACTGCTGCCTCACAGTGCTGGGGACCCTGGTCCAATTCAGGTGACTGTCTGTGTGGAGTTTGCACATTCTCCCTGTGTCTGTGTGGGTTTCCTCTGGGTGCTCCGGTTTCCTTCCAAAGATGTGCAGGTTAGGTGGATTGGCTGAGCTGCATTGCCCGTAGAGTCCAGGAATGTGTAGATTAGATGGGTTATAGGGGATAGGTCTGGGTGGGATGCTCTGAGGGTGAGTGTGGGCTTGTTGGGCCAAAGGGCCTATTTCCACACTGTAGGTACTGTTTGGGCTCATCGGAGCCTGTCCACTCCAGGCTGGTGGTATTGTTTTCTCTATGTAGTTTTTGTCTTTTTTCTTTACTTCTTCATCTGTTAGTTGTGTTGGCCGGTTGGTGGCTGTATTGTTGGCAGTGTGGTCTGGGCCTCCTGGTGACGGTGGCTCCCAGAGCCTAGACTCCAAGTGGCATTACGCCCAGAGCTTAGATTCTTGGCAGTGGCTGGGCTTGGAGCAGGCGCTCCGAGTGGCGTTAGGCCTGGAGCCTGGATTCTTGGCCATGTTGGAGTGGCAGCAGAACCAGGATCTCCTGGTGTATCAGTGTGATTGTTGCTGTTCTTGGAGCGGGGACTACTTGAGGCTCAGAACACCTTGTTGAGATCTTGCAGAAGCCCTGGACCTCTGCTTGAGACTCCAATTTGAACAGAAGATGAATTCTTACTTAAATAGCTTCTTTTTATCCTTATTGTAATTCAAAATGGCACCGGATTGTGGTGAAAAAAGGCTTTTCATTGTATCTTCAAAATATGTGTGACAATAAATAAATCATTTATTCATTCATAAGAGAGAGAAAAATTTTCTGGTAAAAGGAAATGTAATGGTTCACAGGTTCCTCTTCCCACCAGCAAGGACACTAAAGTAGAATCCTATCTGGTACATTGTCTTCTTTCTTCCTGCAAAATGCTCGAAGTAGTGGTCAAGAAATACTTCCAAAAATCAATCACTGCAGACAATATTTCTATGTCTTCTATTTCTTTCAACATCTGCCAGTTTCTCACTATTATTTTCTCTCTTTCTGGACAGGTAACAATCCTTATTTGTACTAACAAGGTGTAGAGCTGGATGAACACAGCAGGCCAAGCAGCATCAGAGGAGCAGGAAGGCTGACGTTTCGGGCCTAGACTCTTCTTCAGAAAATTTTTTCTGAAGCATCGGCTCTCCTGCTCCTCTGATGCTGCTTGGCCTGCTGTGTTCATCCAGCTCTACACCTTGTTATCTCAGATTCTCCAGCATCTGCAGTTCCTACTATCTCTGTATAACGTTGCTCTTTGTGAGGGTTTGCTGTAAGCCAAGTGGCTGCTTTGTTCCCTTTGTTGCAAGATTAACTACATATCAAAAGTACTTCATTGGGCATAAAGCACTTTGGGGTGCCAAAGTGAAAGTCATGAAAGGCACGACAGCAATGCAAATCTTTCCTTTGTCTTTTTTATTATATTAATATCATCATTCCTATGCCTAGTAGACTGGATCCACTATGGTTTAATAAATGCTTTTTGTAATATTGCTGTTTATGTGCAGGTTTTACTGCATCTGAACATTGACCACACTACAAAAATAGTCACTGGCTGTAAAGCATTTTTGCAACGTCCCATGCATGCAAGAGTCACTGTATTATTACAAGCTCTTTCTTTTATTTTATTTTAGTCAAACATATCAGCAGAAAATAAAAAAGACTGTTCAGTGCAAGAAGACAGGAAGGTTGTTGAACCCCTTTGTTCGTATCAGGTTTAAAAGGAGCACAAGGTTTATGATGAAGGAAGTCTCAAAACTCAGTGCATGAATGCGTTGTCATGGTTTTTGCATGCAAATACAAATGAAGCTATAAAACATATGGAAAATGGAAACAGCGTGCCTGCCAGGAGTACTGTTATTCTGTCTGGAATGGTGTGACTTCTCAAAGGATTTATTTCAACACATCTTTTATGGCATAGGCTACAATGGCGCTTTAAGGATAACACTTTCACTCTGCTATCCATCTGGTAATTTTAACGATATTGGGACATTAAGCACCAATTGAGTCCACTATCTAACCTTGGCTGAATATTCAGTTGTCTTCACTGCTCAAAATATTAAATTTTTAGCAGGCAAATGTTTTAGTCTAATCTATCATCGAAGTTGATCATTTTCAGTCTGGATACTTTATTACAACTGATTTTTTTTTTCTTTGTAAAAATTAATTCTTCTTGAGGTTTGACACTAATTTTGGCAACAAAAGGATTGTCTTATTGACTGTACTATTGCTTTGAGTTTTCTTTGCGATGGCCTGTTGCCTTCAGTGCAAACTCCATTTGATGCTTCTCACAGATGTAACCTACTATTGATTAAACAGTCCTACTATCTCTGAACTAATTAAATCCTGCTTTAATTCCTCTAAAATGCCCCAGGGAAACTCAGAAAGGCGTAACAAGCAATGCTTAATGGTATTCATTGTGGAAAGTGGAGCATCTGTTTTGAGAGTCGCACTGGTACCCCTTTACAGACAGAAACTTTTAATTGAAGACGTTTTTAAATGCACAACAGCTGCAGGGATTCACCATGATAAGAAATGGCAGATTAGTGATCACCACACACCAACAAACATTTCTACTGCAGTCGGTATGTGGTCTCTTGTTCAAGCATTTACTATTTATCATTTACAGTGCATTTACATGGCATCTTCCTTTCTAATCTGTACTTTACTGATGTCTAACATCACCATGTCAGACTTTGTATCCCTGTTAGTCTATAAACCTAATGAGGAAAACACCTCTTGAGGGCATTAATGTTATAATGGATATATGGTTTGTGGAACACTGGTTCAATGCTAATTATTTAATTTCCATTCAGAGGTATTTTGGGAATCCTGTCAGACCTTGTGTCAGAAGCATCAATTCTACTACAGCCAAGCTTTTTCTAAATCTGTTTTTGCATTTCTGCCTCCAATCATGCCAACATCCGTAGTTCAGCTAAGGGACTTTTGAGACTAATTTACAGCACCGCTATGTCTCTTTGAGTGACAACATGACTCTCTGAGTATTGCAGTCTTGTTCACTGGCCAGCAGTATGGTTCTTGACTGTTCTACTGGGATTGTACATGAAATTCCATTCTGCAGTGCTCTCACGCTTATGCCTGCATCACTTGCAGACAGATAGCAGGCCCAGTCTTTGCTCTGATTTTGTTTGAAGTTTAATTATAGAATTGAATCTCACAATACAGAAGGAGGCCATTCAGGCTCTCACATCTAAGTAATAGCTGTTGATAATGGTATCCAATTTTTAGTTCCTCCCCCTGAGTTCTCGCCCCATAACCTATCATTTCCTTTATCCTTACTATTCTTCTTAAAATATGTGTTCCCATGGATCTGATTTCAATACCTCTTCAGGTAGGGTATTCCATATGTTAGTCCTAAGCATGAAGGATATTCTGCCCATTTTGCCTCAACTTTTCACCAATTAATTAAATCTAAGAACTTTGATAGCTGACCCAGTTGGCAGGGAACATTATTTTTACCTCCTTGTCCGATCAAACTTCTTCATTTTGAATACATCTATTAGGTCTCCTGTTACCCTGCTCTGCTTTAAGGACGATAATCCAAGCTTCTTCAATCTCTCCATATTGCTGAACTCTCTAGTCCCTGAAGTCATTTCGATAAATCTTCTGGCTATGCCGCCCAGGGCATTCATATTCTTCCTGAAGTGTAGTGTCCAGAGAGTACACAGTATACCAGCTGAAACCTAACAGGGATTTATACTATTTAGTGTAACGTCTTTATCATTGCATTAAGTGCTTTGACTCACAATGCCAATATTTTCAATAGGTTTCTCTGTTCTTAAGAAAAGTGGTACGATGAAGCTTATGATATTTCTCAATGTTGTCTTTCCAAATAGCACCACTTCAGATTTATCCGCATTAAATTCTATCTGCCAATTCACCAATCTCCCTAAGTCCTTCTGAAATTTGTTGATCCTGCGCACTAAACATAAAGTTGTGTCAAGTTTTGTATCATTTGCAAACTTGAAAATGGTAGCCCTGAAAACAATGTCGAATCATTTATGAATAACAACAAAAATTATTGGCCCTAATGCCTGCAGGACCTTACTGCAAACTTTTCTCTAGTCGGATAAACAGCCTTTCTCCATTACTTTTGGAATTCTGTTCCCCAGCCAGTTTCATACTCTTGACCTTTCAATGTCCTGTGCTTCTGTTTCCTAAATAAGTTTGTTAGGAGGAAATTTGTCAAATGCTTTTTGAAAGTCAATGTATACAATAGTTACTGTAATACTTTCATCAATCCTTTGTGTTAAATCTTCAAAGAATTCAATCAGGCTTGGCTACAAGGATTGTTCTGACTGGTCCTTATTTGTAATTGGATAACAATATGAAGTTAATATTTTCAACATACATTTATAATATAAATTTGACCAAAACATTGGAAAGCGTAATTTAGCAGTTTATCATCAATTCTTGGTGTTATGAACTTAACTAGCCCTCTACATCTGTGAGTTGTGTATTTCACAACTGTTGACCAGGCTCAATTAATGTCATTCTGACAGCTGGGTTAGGAGGTTGTGGGTTCGAACAGAGTCTTGGGCACAGAAATCCTGGCTGAAACTTATTACAACCAAGTGAAAAGCAGTAAAGCATCCCTCTTTTTGACCTCCCTAGTTGACTGCAACAAATGTTTAAGATTCTTTTCTTGAGATTCTGGTTATAAGCCTAGACATCTCTAATAAGAATGCAGGTCCCAATGTCTACTGTATCAGTGAGGAGCCAAAGAAAAGGTTTTTTTGAATGAAAGAGAAAGCATTTTTAATATCTGCTCTGAGAACAGTAATAAAGACGTGAAATTTTGCATTACGTGCAGGTACAGAATTAAAAAGGATGGTGTCAGTACAAAAGGAAAATGACAGGAAGATACTGTTTAAAGTCCTTTGGGTGTCCTTGGTGTGTACAGATATTAATATGAGGTGACAGTTGTTTAATTTATGACATATATCCTCAGTGGCAGTGAATATTGCCAATAAGTTTACATTCTCTGTATTTGGATGTTTCTCTCTAATTTGTGTTACCAGGTGCTTTGTTCTTCAAGGGAAAGTGAGAGAGAGAGAGACAGGCACAAAGTTACAAATGTATCCCATGCTTTGTCAAAAGCAGTTCCCTGAAATACTGGCTGTTTTGTTTGTTTAAACAGCTGAGTTTATTGTTTACATACTTAGCTATTGCAGGAGTTATCTTTCATCTCCAACATGTGAAACACAAAATACCATGCTGACTTGGAAGTATATCGCTGTTCCTTCACTGTTGCTGGATCAAAATCCTGGAATTCGCTCCCTTATTGCATTGTGGATGTACAGCACATGGACTCCAGTGGTTTAAGAAGGCAGTTCACTATCACTTTCTCAGGAGCAATTGGGGCAGGCAATAAATGCTGGCTGAGCCAGTGTTCCCCACACCCCACAAGTGAATTTTTAAAAATCAAAATAGGAGGAGGCCCTCTACATACCTGACTGGGTGGACTAGTTTCAGTGGCTTTTGATAAAAATGTTAATTTCATTTCACACAATTTTGTTACTTCCACATTAGTTTCACAAAGTTGGGTCTACCTGCGTGGTCAGCTGAATGCTATTTTCATTCAATATTTATCCTCTCTAAAACAAATTCATTCCATGAATGTACCAGGTATTAAAATCAGATGAGAGGATTTGAAAATTGATAGTCAATATTTTATCTGTATTGTGACACATTGCTGTGCAGAACTGGGGCCTTGTTGCAAGGTCAGAAGTGCTGAACTTCAGATGTGACATTCAAACATTGGGGATGCTTGCTTTCTAAGGTGAAGATTCCATGGCACTGTTTAGAAGAGGAGCCAGGGAAGTATCCCTGATGTCCTGAATTATAATTATTCTTAAATCAGAATCACAAAACTAGATTGTATGGTCGTCACATTTGAGGGAGCTTGCTGTTTTCAAATCCATTGCCCTGTTTCTTGCATTATAATAGCGATTAGACTTCAAAAAGTACTTTGGCTCATCCTGTAGTTGTAAAACGTGTGTTTATGAATGTATGTCTTTCTCTGCACTCCTGCTGAGTTTTGCTCTTAGCATGACAACAAAACAGGATACAGTAGGATATCTGAAAGAATCTTTCTGTCTGCAGATAAAGCAAAAGAACAGTTTCAGCAAAAGTTCATAAAAGCAGCCCAATGGAGTAAGTGTTGTTGAGTATTATATAAAATAAGTGACACAATAAAGAGAATTACAGGGTTGTTATTCAAGCCTGGGGCTGTGTTGAGCTTTCATAAGCCACTTGAGCTGCACTCTTATGGTTTATGATGTGGCCAGAACTACTTGATTGAATTAAAATGCTGTGATTCACTCCATACCTACAATTATGCATTATCTTCATCAACGAGACAAGATATGGCTGATGTAATACAGCTTGGCTTTGAAAGAATCACTGAAAGAATTGTTTGCATATATAATGACACAATGTCCTCTTGCTTGTCAAGCCAATTGTTTTTTCTGAAGTGAATCATCAAAGCTGATACATTATTTTTGCAACACAGCTCTCTCTATAAATGTGCAAAGATAGTATTTGCTTTCAGATAAATATTATTTGCACCCATGTTGTAATAAGTTGCCAGGATTTATGTGAATGTCAATGTGTTCAATTAAGTTAAAGCTGGAATGTGCAAAATGTAGGGAAGTTGATGGTTGACAATGACCCATGGCACTTTTGGAAAATTTCTGACGTAAATGATTTGGGTGTTTATTAATGTTTGGAAATCAATTGGAAATTAAGCATCTTTAAATCAGTGTTCAATATGGGCGAGAGATAGTAGGAACTGCAGATGCTGGAGAATCTGAAATAACAAGGTGTACAGCTGGATGAACACAGCAGGCCAAGCAGCATCAGAGGAGCAGGAAGGCTGACGTT
>NW_025976596.1:0-7352 GCF_021869965.1 Rhincodon typus | reverse complement strand
CTCAGATTCTCCAGCATCTGCAGTTCCTACTATCTCTGGCCTATAGTTACCTGCTTTTTGTCTACTTTTTTTAAACAGTCGCATCACATTGGCTGTTTTCCAATCTGTGGTAACCACCCCAGAGTCCAGTGAATTTTGGTACATAATTACTGGTGCATTTGCTATTTCCCCCACCACCTCTTTTTAGTACCCTGAGATGCATTTCATCAGGGCCAGGATATTTGTCAAAAACCAGCCAATAATACCCAAACCAAAATCTCGCTTGGAACTTTACGACAATTTGGAAAAGAGTATCTGGATCATTATTATGATTCCAGTTGATCGTAATACTGGGCAAGTTTGATCCCAAAGTGAAATCAGACTTAATAAATCAAGTTTAATTTTTGCAATTGTTATTGCGATGGTTAGTCACTCGACATATCCAGACGAGGCTGCCAGTGTTTGTTAACAAATGAACACAAGGTTATTATTCAGAAAAAACGAGATTTTAAATTGCCAGAAAAGAGAATTTTAAAAATTTATTTATTAGCAGTATAAGGAACAAAACAAAGTTTTGACTGGTTTCTCAGCAATCTCCCTTGTAGATACTCTATTCCAGTGAAGTGTTTCTTCTATCTTCGCTCTTAATTTGTTTCTTAACTGACCATTTCTAGTTTTGATGACTTTGAGAAGTATTTTCAGTTCAGATGACCTAAACTACTTTTCCATTTTGACAGCTCAAAAACTGTTCTGTAGTCTCTGAATTTGGAGACTTAACAAATTAAAACCCTTTTGCTATGGTAGAACTGTTCTCCTGAACTGAACTAAAACCACAGGCAACCCTTGGTCTGCTGTCTCTGTCATACATGTTCAACTTTATAAACACTTTGTCAATTAATATCACAGGTATCCTGCTAGACACTGAAGTGAAATCACATGCTTTCTTGGAAATTGTCTTTAGTTTACTGTTCCAAATGATTTTCTGACCTATTTAAAAAGTCACCAGAACTGAAACCACAAATCTAGTTCACCTCTACTTTAAAATACAAGTTCCAAATCATCATTATATATTTTACATATGTATACCTTTATCTCTGTCAGCAATGGGATTTATCTGAATAATGGGGATAAATTGACAGGTTACAGGAGTGGTATGAATGGTGCACGGATCATCACATAAAATCCAGGTGAGAAGGTCAGATTGGAAGAATAGAAAACATCTCTCAGTTGTATCACAATCTGTGAGCCATTTCTAAAATGAACACTCCAAAAAAAAAATGCTTTCATGGGATATGAGTGTCACTGGCAGGGCCTACATTTGTTGTTCTTCCCTAATCACTTTTGAGCAGTTAAGAGCCAACCATGTTGCCATGGGTCTGGAGTCATATGCAGGCCAGACTGGTTATGGATGGCAGATTTTCTTCCCTAAATGACATTAGTGAACCAGAAGAGATTTTACAATTGATGAACAGTTGACATGGTAAGCATTACTGAGACTCGCTCCCTATTCCAGATTTTAATTGAACTTTCATTCCATTGGCTGCCATGGTGAAATTTGAACCACTGTTCCAGAGCATAAGTCTGGATCATTAATCCAGTGTCATTATCATTATGCCATTGCTAAATGAATAGTTTATAGAAATATGGAAGTACCATGCTTCTTGTACTGCAGGCCCTTAGGTTTGCTTAGCATTTTCTAACAGTGTCTTTTTACAACTGAATAAAATTCATGAGAATCCATTTACACTAACACATTTCCTGTTGCAACTGTATTTACATAGCTTGTTTCCACACTTGTTCTTTATGCAAATATGCTTTTGTTTAATTTATTTGCTTCTGGGTTTTCAGATTGGTCTGTAGAGTAGGTATTAATGTTCGTTGCTTTTTGACATCTTCTGATTCCATCTCTAACCCAGGTAACACTATGCATTTAAGCTTTAAATGTTTCTGATTGTTTCTTTTTAAAAATGAGTAAAATGTGATATTTGAGTACTCCAGAATTGAAAATGGAGGTTGATTACATAGCCTGGTAAAGTAAGCAACAATCTACTTCTTACCCCATTCTTTTTCTTTCTTTAACTTAGATTTAATTGCTTTCATAAAATAAATGTATTGTTTTTAACAGCTTATTAGATACTTTCTCTGACGAGTTTGGAAGATTGGATTTTCAACGCTCGCAGCATGGTTCTGGTATGAGCAAACGGTCCCAGGCAAAAAGATTTGTGGCCGCTCTGAACAGGATAGCAGAACAGACTTATAAGACTGTCTTTGAATTCCATCAACTCAAGCAGTTAGCTAGAGAAATACAGATACAGGTAATTTGGAACTACTTTATTTCTAGTTTGGAAGTACTTCGTTGGCTGTTGGGTGTCTTCGAATATTCTGAGATTGTGAATGGTGTTAATGTAAATCCAAGTTGGTCTGATTTTCTCTTCTCTCCTTTATTATTCTTGCTTCCTCTTGACTTCCCCTTCCATCGCCCCCATTCATAGACCTCTCGAACACTTGTGATCTTCTAACTCAGGTTCTTGTTTTCCATGTTGCCTTGTCTCACGTTTGATGCCAAAGCTTTGTCATTTTGGTCCTACTCTAGAATCTCCTCACTAAATTTCCCCTCTATGCTCTTGTCCTTTTTTTAAAGAAAAACTCTCTAAACCCTTTTTTTTTTTTTTAGCTAATCTTTAGTCAGTTCTCAATAACTGTCCATAGGCTCTGCAAGTATTTCTTTATAAAATGCCTTGGAATGCCTTGTATATTAGAGGTGTTATGTAATTGTATGATGTTACAAGAATGTACCACACCATAGAAAATGTTTATTCAACTTTATTTTTGTGTTTAAATATGCAGGTGTCTGACTTTGAAGGATTTATCCATTCTTTGAATGACCAGGGATACTTGTTAAAAAAGGGACCAAGACTTTATCAGCTCCAGACTGTGTGATTGCAGATTGATCACAAAAATATCTTCGTGGAATTATACTAACTCCCTTTAAAGGAGAACAAAAGCAAGGAGAACTGAAATAACATCCACCTTTGGTGATATGGTTATTATGTTATAAATGTTTCAAGGTTCAAATTAGTAAAATAGTGTGGAATGGTTGAACCATTTAATAATAACCTGTGAAGAGAAAGTAGTCTTAACTTTTCAGGTTCAGTGACCTTTCTGATGTGAAGAAGTGTCACTAGATTTGCAATGTTAATTCTGCCTTCTCTCCACAGATGCAGAGGTTCTCCAGAAATTTCTGTTTTTATTTCAGATTTCCAGTATGCACAGTTATTTGTTCAATTTAATTAATATCTGAGATTTGAACAAAATACTCATCTGGCTTTAAAAATGTGACTAGCCCATTCTGGCAAGATAGATGCACACATTTGTTTCATTTCATATAGTTTAGAAAGTATTGATTGGAATAGATTTGTATGTCCTCATTACTTCCCCAATTTCAAAGATAAACGTTACTGTTGAACTCTAAATTTGAGCTAGAGCAGGATGTTGATAATTTGCTGTGTTACAGAAAGATGGGCTTGTACCTACAGCCTGTGTATTCCACATAACTAGTTCTGGGGTTGGCTGTAGTTTTGAAGAAAGAATGTAAATTGGTTTGGAAACATCAGAAGGAAGAAAGTTGCACTACATTGTTCCTGTGGACTTTCCATCTTGTTGGTGCATTGCATCCCACTTTGGAAAAATGGAGAATAGAAAGCTGACAGTTGATGTCTGTTGAAATTGTATAGTGGGCTGGATGGAGTTAATTGGACCAGTGTGTTTAGGTGTATGATAATTGCAATTTTAAAATTGTACAATTCTGACTTTATTTAATACCTGCCACTATAAAATTCTTAACTTAAATTCTATGCTGAAAACTTCTTCTGTTAACTTGCGACTTTATAGCTGCACCCTACCAGTGGTAGCATTATAGAATCTCTACTGGTGGCAATGTAATTATAAATATAAATTTTACATCAATTTGCATCACAAAGGCCAAACCTAAGAATTTATAATGGAAGAAAGTTGATTTAAGTCTGAGACGAACGAGTTTTAATAATCATAGAAATGAGTCACAATAAAACCTGTTGGAGCTTTATTAATGTGTCTTTGTTGGGTATTGAAATTCAAATAATATCTTGAGCTTGAGGGTGCTTATTACCTTAACAGACTTTTATCTGTGCTTGTCACAAAATATGATGTGGAAGTATTTGGTTTTTGTGGATTCAAGGCATTAGTCGGGAGAAGGGCCTGCTTAAATCACCTCCACAAATGTGTAGTGAGAAGTCAGAATTTTTGAAGAAAGAATCTTTTGAATGTAAAAACATTGCTGTTAAATGAGTCTTTTTATTTTTGTAGATACTTAGACTAGTAAATAAGTGTTTTCTCAATTCTTTGTAGAAATTTTACTTCAAATGTTGGTGAAAAGTGTAACTTATACCAAAAATCTGTAATTCTGTTGTGCATAAAGTATGGAAAATGTCTGTTTATGTAATACATTCTATGTTGAAAATTGTAATGAATAAGTTGTATTGAAATTATATTTTAAAGCATTAACAGAATAAATGTGCAATGTACATATTTTTATGTTTGTGCTGATACCTGTGTTAAGAATTTTATGCTTCATTTTTATTCTGTCATGGTCTGTGCATTTTGTTTTTATTTGTTCCTGGAATGTGTCATTGGTTATGCCAGCATTTGTTGCCTATCCAAATTTGTCTAGAGAATTATATAGATGATATTGTCCAAATTTTTAATTGCATTCAGAAGTGAAGGGACATTGAAAAGTTTGGTACTCAAGTAGCCCTTCTTTACATGTGATCCAGAATAACTGTGTAGCATGTAGCTCATTGGAGACACATGAAATATTGGAAAAAGCACCAATGTCGGGTCAATACATGCCAGTCAACCATGAAAAGCATCTTTTGATGACCAATAGACATTTAAGTATCATTGTAATGTAGGAAATGTGGCAGCTAACTGATATAAACAAAAATATGATGATAACCAGATTTTTTGTGATTGTCAATTAAGGGATAAATATTGGCCAGGACATCACGGATTACTCCATTGTTCTTCAAAGTAGTGGCATGGGATCTTTCATATCCACTGCGCAGGCAGTTGTGATTTTAATTCAATGTCTCATCAGAAAGATGATGCCTTCAGCAGTGCAGTGCCTCCTCAGTAATGTATACTGGAGTGTCAGCCTTGATTTTGATTTTGGTCCTGGGATGGAACTTGAATCCTGCACCTTCTGATTCAAAAGTGCAAGTGCTACCAACTGAGCCATAACTGACGTTCTGTTAAGTTTAAATTTATTCACAAATTAAATAACAAGTCAAATGAGTGAAATTTTGAAACAACATAAACATAAAAACAAAATTAGTTTCCATCTACAAGAGATTTAAGTTAGCCACTTTTGGATTGTTTCTTGGTATTTGATAAGTGACAAGATGAAACAATCAAGTCTGTATTTTGATCAATCTTCCAAATTAAACACTGTAAATGGTACCAATATCAGTGCATCCACAAATCTTCTAGCAGAATGAAAATTGAGCAACTAAAGCTGTCATCATGTCACAACAGTTTCAGTTCTATAAACTAACAATTTTACAGGTACATTTTGTGAGGAAATATCAGTGCCTGAATACCCATTCCTTCCTCAATACATTTGCATTGTTAGTTTTGCAAAGAGACCACATTTTATTTATTCAATGCTGCCAGTTTTCATGGTAACTTTTTCATCCATGCAAATGCAGTCAGTATAATGTTTCCCAGTGAATATGTCATTTCAGTGGTAACCAGTAATTGACCAAGGCTCCTTTGATAGCAAATTCCAAACCTGCAACCTCTGTTGTCTAGGAGGACAGGGCAGATGAACAAGAACATCATCTGCAAGTTCTCCTCGGAACCATGTACCATTCTGACTTGAAAGCATACCAGTGAGTGTGTAAAAATTAACATTGAACATTACTTAAAATTTTACTACAGGAATAGAACTTGACAACACAGGCTGAAACTAATAAAGGTAACTTTAAGCAATAAATCCAGAAAACAACTGTAAATCTTGGGTCAGGTACCTATTGTCTCCCCACAGGTGCTGCCTGACTTTTGTGCTAGATTTTAGACCAATATGGTTATGGTTGTTTAAAGTCAGAACTCACCTGATGAAGGAGCAGTGCTCTGAAAGCTTGTGATTTTAAATAAACCTGTTGGACTATAACCTGGTGTCGTGTGACTTCTGACTTTGTCCACCCCAATCCAACACTGGCACCTCTGCATCGTGGTTATGCTTGTTTGGTAGTGCAGAACTTGAAGACGGTCGAAAGAGAAATGTTACTGAATCTTTTTATCTTGCACTTTTCAAAGCAGGTGCAAATGTATAATTTCAAACAATCACAGTAAATTGTAGGGCAGGAGAAAAGGAGGCTAATGGATTGGTAAGTCTATTCTGGCTGAGGTGTTGGCAGGGATGTTACAAAAACTAAGGGCTTTGTTTGGCATTCCTTATCAAGAAAATGAATTGACAGCACACATTGAAGTGAATAAGGATGTAATGGCTGTTATGGAGATATGGCTACCTCAAGGGGCACATGATATTCAAGAATGGGTGGACAATGAAGATAGGCATGGAAATAAGATATTAGAATAGTAAAAGATGACTTTCATTCAGTAGAATTGGTTTGATTGTGGATAAGAAATCGGGAAACAAATCACTAGTGGGAATGGTTTCCACGTCCCCTAAGTGTAACCACAATGGAGGATTGAAGTAGACAAGAAGAAATATTGTGATAAAGGGATGGTAATAATCATTGGTGATTTGAAATTCACATATAAACTAGAAAAATGAAATTTGCAGTGGTAGCTTGGAAGAGAAGTGCGTTGAATGTTTTTGAGAAATTTTCTTAGAGCAACATCTTCTGGAACCTATCAGACAGGAGGTTATATTACACGATATTATGTAACAGGATTAATTAATAATGTCAGTGTGAAGGTAGCCCTAGGTAGTACTGACCATAACGAGTGAATTTTACATCCACTTTGAAAGTGTGGAGAATGCTAGATGTGAAACAATTGGAAAGTATTGAATGATTTGACTACTTTCTGGGTCAAACAATGTTTAGTATTTGGAGTGAGGTCAACAGTTTGTGTATTCTAAGATGCCTGCTGTTTACAGAAAAATCAAGTGACTTTGGAGAGAGCAGCCAAGCAAAATTCCCAAAGAAATGGGGTTTATTGCTATAATTATTGGAAAACCTGGCTGTGAAAAGATTACAAGGTGCAGGGCTGGATGAACACAGCAGGCCAAGCAGCATCATAGGAGCAGAGAGGCTGACGTTTCGGGCCTAGACCCTTCATCAGAAAAAACCTTTCTGCTCCTATGATGC
>NW_025976595.1:0-7353 GCF_021869965.1 Rhincodon typus | reverse complement strand
TCTCTGTGAGGGAGTGAGAGTGTCTGTGAGGGAGTGGGTGTGTCTGTGAGAGAGTGTGCAGAAGCCGATTCAAATTTTAACATCACTCCCGGGGTTTAGGGTTTAAACAGATTTGGAAACAGAGGCAGCAAGAAAAATCGTGTCTTAACTTTAATTCCACTCCCTCTCCCCCAGCCATACCCAAGCCCCCCACCTCGATTTTGTTTTAACTCGTAGTTTCATTCGTTCAACCTTCAGACTTTGCAGAACAGTCGGCTTTGCGGAGAGGTCAGGGAATGGTTTAATTTCACAGAATACGAGTCTCTCTGTCGTCCCACTCCTTCGTCGAAATTCAAACCTAAAGTTCAGTTTTCACCTCCCTCCAGCGCAGTCTCCCTTCTCTCATTTATCCCTCTCTCTCTTTTTCCCTCTATCCCTCTCGCTCTATCTATCTATCTATTTCTATCTACCTGTCTCTCTCTCTCTAGCTATCTGTCTCTCTATCTCTGTCTATCTATCTATCTATCTACCTATCTATCTATCTCTGTCTCCATCTATGTCTGTCTCTTTATTTCTCTGTATCTATCTATCTATCTAACTAACTAACTATCTGTCTATCTCTCCATCTATGTCTAACTCTCTCTCTCTACCTATCTGTCTCTATTTCTATCTATCTCTATCTTTGACTCTCACTCTATCTATCTGTCTATCTCTATGTCTATCCATCTACCTATCTATCTCTGTCTCCATCTATGTCTCTTTATTTCTCTATCTCTATCTATCTGTCTATCTATCTATCTATCTCAATCAATCTATCTATCTACCTATCTCTATATATCTATCTATCTCTCCATCAATGTCTATCTCTGTCTTTAAGTATCTATCTATCTATCTATCTCCATATATCTATCTCTCCATGACTATCTTTGTCTCTAAGTATCTATCTATCTATTTCTATCTATCTGTCTCTCTCTGTCTATCTATAACTGTCAGTCTATCTATCTGTCTCTCTCTATCTCTATGTCTATCTATCTATCTACCTATCTATCTATCTCTGTGTCCATCTATCCATCTCGGTCTCCTTATTTCTCTCTCTCTCTATCTATCTGTCTATCTATCTAACTATCTATCTATCTATCTATCTATCTATCTAACTATCTATATATCTATCTATATCTCCATCTATATCTATCTCTGTCTCTATCTATCTATTTATATATCTCTGTCTCCATCTATCCGTCTCTGTCTCTTTATTTCTATCTATCTATCTATCTATCTATCTGTCTGTCTGTCTATCTATCTATCTAACTATCTATATATCTATCTATCTCTCCATCTATGGCTATTTCTGTCTCTATCTATCTATCCAGCTATTTCTATCTATCTGTCTCTCTCTCTATCTATCACTGTCACTCTCTATCTCTATGTCTATCTATCTATCTACCTATCTATCTATCACTGTCTCTTTCTATCTATCTATCTATCTATGTATCTATGTATCTATCTACATATCTATCTATCTCTCCATCTATGTCTGTCTCTGTCTCTAACTAACTATCTATCTATCTATCTCTATCTATCTGTCTCTCTCTCTATCACTGTCACTCTATCTATCTGTCTCTCTCTATCTCTATGTCTATCTATCTATCTATCTACCTATCTATATGTCTCTGTCTCCATCTACCCATCTCTGTCTCTTTATTTCTGTCTCTCTCTCTTTCTCTATCTATCTATCCTTCTATCCTTCTATCTATCTATCTAACTACCTATCTATCTCTCCATCTATGTCTATTTCTGTCTCTATCTATTTATCTATTTCTATCTATGTGTCTCTTTCTCTCTCACTGTCACTCTGTCTATCTGTCTCTCTCTATCTCTATGTCTATCTATCTATCTACCTATCTATATATCTCTTTCTCCATCTATCCATCTCTGTCTCTTTATTTCTATCTATCTATCTATCTATCTATCTATCTATCTATCTATCTATCTATCTATCTATCTATCTATCTATCTATCTATCTATCTATCTAACTCTCTATATATCTATCTATCTCTCCGTCTCTGTCTATCTCTGTCTTTATCTATCTATCTCTCCATCTCTGTCTATCGCTGTCTCTAACTTTCTGCCTCTATCTATCTATCTGCCGACCTACCGTTCGATTAAGGGGGGGAACAACCGAGCTGCAAAACCATAGTGTCCAGAAGTACTAAATAGAAGTAAAACCACACCGCTGGCTCATACATTGTGAGGCCTCAGACGCGGTACAAGGCAGGTGCACAGGAACGAACTTCAGGGGTTTTGGTACAGGTGAGACCTGGTTCCTCTAGGATTTAGAATTGGGAGGGTGGGGGAGGGTGCGGGGGGCGAGGATGGTGTGATCAGGTAGAAACGTTCAGAGGAAAGAGAACAGAAAAGCAAGGGACAGTACAGAACCGGAACAGGCCGTTGCCCCCCACCCCGCCACCAACCCCCACCCCGCCACCCACGACATCAAGCCTACGCCGACCCTTTTTGCCCTTCCATGCTAAAACTTAGATCCGCATCCCTCTATTCCCGTCCTGTTCATGTCCAGTTGTTTCATTAACGCTGCTACTGCGTCTGCTTCTGCCACCTCCTCTGGCAGCACATTCCAGGCACTCACCACCGTGTGTGAAAAACTTGCCCCGCACATCTCTTTTAAACTTTAAACTTTTAAACTAGCGCCCCCCCCCCACCCCCCCACCCCGCCTCAACCTCCTGCGTTCTAGTCAAATCAAACCCAGTCTATCTAACCTTCCTTCATAGTTAAAGTTCCCCCATACTGGGTGGGACATCCTGGTAAACCTTTTCTGTACCCTCTCCAAAACATGCACATCCTTCTGGTAGTATGGTGACCAGAGCTGTACGCAAATATTCCAAGTGTGCCCTGACTAAAGTTCTTTGAAGTTGCAGCATAACTACGTATGAGTAGACAGGTTAGACAGAGATGAACTATTGTAGACCGGGACTTCTTTCACTGGAGCGTAGGAGGCTGAGGGGTGACCTTACCGAGGTTTATAAAATCATGAGGGGCATGGATAGAGATAATGGTGGGTGTCTTTTCCCCTAGGGTGGGGGATTTCAAGACTAGGGGGCACATTTTTAAGGTGAGACGAGAGAGAGATGTTAAAAAGACACGAGGGGTATTTTTTTTTACGCAGAGGGTGGTTCGTGTGTGGAATGAACTTCCAGAGGAAGTGGTGGATGTGGGTACAGTTACGACGTTTAAAAAGACATTTGGATATGTACGTGGACAGGAAAAGGTTTGGAGGGATATGGGCCAGGAGCTGGTGGGTGGGACGAGTTTAGCTTTGGGGAACCATGGTCGGCACGGACTGAATCATAGAAACCCCTCCAGTGTGGAAGCAGGCCGCGCCGACCCTCCGAAAAGCATCCCATCCAGACCCATCCACAGCCTCTTTCCCACGGTCAACCCACCCTAACCCCTGCACATCCCTGGGCACTATGGGACAATTTCCCACGGCCAATCCCACCCTAACCTGCACATCCCTGGGCACTATGGGACAATTTCCCACGGCCAATCCCACCCTAACCTGCACATCCCTGGACACTGTGGGACAATTTCCCACGGCCAACCCACCCTAACCTGCACATCCCTGGGCACTATGGGACAATTTCCCACGGCCGATCCCACCCTAACCTGCACATCCCTGGGCACTACGGGACAATTTCTCACGGCCAATCCACCCTAACCTGCACATCCCTGGGCACTACGGGACAATTTAGCACGGCCAATCCCACCCTAACCTGCACATCCCTGGGCTGTGGGAGGAAGTCCACAAAGACGCGGGGAGAGAAGATAGA
The DNA here is from genome assembly GCF_021869965.1 of Rhincodon typus. Taxonomy (NCBI): domain Eukaryota; kingdom Metazoa; phylum Chordata; class Chondrichthyes; order Orectolobiformes; family Rhincodontidae; genus Rhincodon; species Rhincodon typus. The sequence continues at coordinate 3,527 of NW_025976595.1, read as the reverse complement.
TGGAGTAAGGAGAAAGAGAGACAGAGACCGTGATAGACTGCAAGAAAGAGAGACAGTGACAGAGAGAGAGAGAGAGAACCAAAGTCAGAGGAGAAAGACAGAGACGGTGAGCGGGAGAGAGACAGAGACGATGACAGAGAGAGAAAAAAGTAGGAAGTGAGAGAGACATTAAGCAGTGAGTGACTGTGTGTGAGAAAGAGAGAGAGAGATAAACACCTTTTCTCAAGGGCTTGGGGAAGTGAGTTGGGAGCGGGAACTTTCACGCTGAAATAATTTTTTTCGGGGGCGTGGTGTCGAATTTCTCGAAACCCAACAGGAATGGAAACTTGTTTTTTGCTTAGAATCCCTACAGTGTGGAAACAGGCCCTTCGGCCCAACAAGTCCACGCCGAAGTTGATTCCCACCTGCCCGCTCAGCCCCGCTCCGCCGCCTCCCCCGCCCCAACCTCTCCCGAGAGGTACCCGTTCAGTAGGTTTGGGGTTAACTTGTAGCTGTGTGCCACCGCGGGTCAGCCATTCTGGAGAGTCTTCATCACGGAGGTACATGAGCTGTTTCAGTCCGGCCGCCGAACCCGTGGGGTTGGTATGTACGATATAACATTGACCCACAGAACCACCAACACCGCACACCCCCCCCACACTTTAACACCGACCAACCCCACTCCTCAGGACCCCACCCCGGGGCGCGGCCCCTGGCCTGGATAAACAAACAGCCTCACAGTCACATGGATAGATAGAGAGACAGAGAGAGACAGAGCGATAGACAGACGAACTGTTACATGGTTACATGGATAGATAGACGGACAGACACATAGTCACATGCTCACATAGATAGACACACAGACGCATAAACATATGCTTGCATAGGTAGGCAGACAGGCAGACACCATAGTCACATGCTCACATAGACGCACAGACGCATAGTCACATGGTTACATAGACAGAAAGACAGACACAGTCATTATGGTTACATAGATAGACAGACAGACACAGTCACATGGTCACATAGACGCAGAGTCATATGGTTACATAGACAGACAAACAGAGACACATAGGCACATGGGTAGCTAGATAAATAGACAGATAGACAGACAGACACAGAGTCACGTGGATAGATAGATAAATAGATGGATAGACAGACAGATACATAGTCACATGATCACAGATAGACAGATACAGTCGCGTGGATACATAGCTCGACAGACATATAGTCAAATGGTCTCGTAGATAGACAACTAGACAGACACATAGTCACATGGTCACATAGATAGACACATATTCACATGGTCACATAGATAGGCAGACACATAGTCACATGGTCACATAGACAGATAGACAGACACATAGTCACATGGTCACATAGATAGACAGACAGACACATAGTCGCATGGTCACATAGATAGACAGACACATAGTCACATGGTCACGTAGATAGACAGTCAGACAGACAGAGTGGCACATGTTCAGGTAGATAGATAATCTGCTTGAACCGCCCGTTCCCTAAAGGGGGTGAAAAACGTTCTCCGTTTAGGGGTGTGTTTGAGGTGGGGGGGCGGTGATGTTGTGGGGCCGAAGCTAGTGACATTATCGCGGGAGGATTTCGAATGAATCGTCTTGTGGCAAAAGATGGGGGCGTGTGGAGTGTGTGTGGGGGGGGGGGGGGGGGGGGGGGGGGGGGGTGTGAACGTGTGTGTGCGCGGGGACAGGGTATGTGTGTGTGTGTTTCTGAGTGTGTGTGTGTTTGTGTGTGCGTTTGCATGTGTGTATGAGTGAGTGATGTGTGTGTGTGTGTGTGAGTGTGTGTGTGTGCGAAAGTGTGTATGTATGTGAGTGTGTGTACGAGAGTGTGGTTGCATGTACGTGTATGAGTGTGTGTGTGGGGGGGATAGTGTGAGAGAGAGCGTGGGAGAGTGTGTTTGTGTGGGGTGAGTGTGCGTCTGAGTGAGAGTTTGTATGAGAGTTTGTGAGTGAGTGTGTGTATGTGAGAGGTTGTGTGAGTGTGTGTGTGTGTCGGGGGTGGGGGGAGTGTGTGTGTGAGAGAGAGCGAGAAAGAGAGTGTGTGTGTGTTTTGATACAGTTCACGTCCATTTCAAATTACCAACAAAACCAAAACATTTCTCACAAATGTGCGAATAGTTAGGGAGGAGACTCTGGTCCCTTTGGAAAACAGCACAGTGGGATCGAAAAGCCGTTTCTGTGACACTGTACACAAAATAAGGATGCAGTTGTAAAGATATCGTGTTGTACTTAATTTCAAAACGATGCAATCGGCTAATTGATATTGTCTGGGTCGATTGTGAAACCGTCCCAGTTTGCTGCCTGTTTGTAGAATAATGTTGCTTATCTCTGGGCGTTGTTCATGATGGATTAAACAAAAAAAACAAACATAATTGAGGCCCCACTCCATCCCTGACATCACTAAGAAAGCAAAGGGGTTTCCGATACTGCACTTTCATCTTTGAGTCAGTGTGTGAGGAATGCCGGGGCTGGGGTGGGGGTGGCGGGGGGGGGGCGTGTGGAGAGTGGGGAGGTGTGAGGGAGTGTGCGTGCGTGAGGGAGAGAAAGACTGTGTTTGTGAGAAAGAGTGTTTTTGAGAGTATGTGTGAGAGAGAGTGTATGTGTGTGAGTGTGTGAGCGTGAATGAGTGAGTGTGTTTGTGTGCGAGAGATAGTGTGTGTATGAGTGAGAGAGAGGGAGAGAGGCTGAGTGAGCGTGTTTGTGTGTTTGGGTGTGAACGTGTGTGTGAGAAAAAGAGTGAGTGAGCAAGAATGAGTGTGTGTGAATTTGTGCTTGAGACAGCATGAGTGCTTGTGAATGAGAGTGTGTTTGTATGTGAGAGATGGTGTGGGTGAGAATGTGTGTGAGAGAGAATGTGAGTGTGAGAGATAACAAGGTGTAAAGCTGGATGAACACAGCAGGCCAAGCAGCATCAGAGGAGCAGGAAAGCTGACGTTTCGGGCCTAGACCCTTGTGTTTTTGTGTGCGAGAGACTGTATGTGAACGTGTGTGAGAGAGTGAGTGAGAGAGTGTGAATGAGTGAGTGTATTTGTGTGCTGAAGACTGTGCATGTGATTATGTTTGTGTGAGAGAGGCTCGTGAGTGTGTGAGTGCTTGTGTGTGAAGGACAGTGTGTGTGTGTGTGTGTGACAATGTGTGTGGGAGAGAGACTGTGAGTGTGTGTGTGTTTGTGTGTGAAGGACAATGTGTGAGTGTGTGTATGACAATGTGTGTGTGAGAGAGAGACTGTGAGTGTGTGAGAGAGAGAGACAGCGTGTGAGTATGTGTGTGAGAGAGAGGCTGTGAATGTGTGTGTGAGAGAGAAAGACGGCATGTGTGTGTATGAGAGAGAGTGCATATGTCAGAGACTGAGCGTGTGTTTGTGTGAAGGACAGTGATTGTGTGTGTGTGTGTGTGTGTGAAACAATGTGTGTGCGAGAGAGAGACTGATTGTGTGTGTGAGAGAGAGAGACTGTGAATGTGCGTGTGTGAGAGAGAGAGACAGCATGTGAGTGTGTGTATGAGAGAGTG